>NC_045548.1:4534783-4589783 GCF_009769535.1 Thamnophis elegans
CAGTATACGTTCAATTACGATTATTTTTCCCCCCAATAAGTCATAGTTCCCTTACATTCTTGATTATCTATTTGATAACAGTACACCTTTATATAATCCCCATGTGAAAGAAAAGATTTAAAGAGAAGCCACATAGATCAGCTACACACCAAAGACAAAATTATCAGGCCTGAAGATCTGGCCAAAAGGCCCAGATCTGACCGAATCCATTGTACCAGGCTCCAGGTCAACAAGGATTGCTCGGGGAACATATTTGTTACCTGTGGAAAAGACAAAAATACCCAGTATTACTAATCCAACCAATTAAAAAGAAAGCTGCTCCACTGTGCAGTGATTCAACTTATGTGGCTAGATAGATTGTAAAAGGGGGCAAAATTCACTTAACAAATATTTCACTTAGGAACAGAAACTTTAGACACAGCTAAGTTTTAACTAATAGGGGGGGGAAACGTTATGATGTAGGATATAGTTAAAAAAAGAAAGGATAATGATAATAAATTATATACATGGAGGATTAGAAAAAATTTGTATTAAATATTATGGATGTTTAGCTAGAACAGGATATGAGGATTTATTGTTAATGGAGGATTTTATAAATAAGTAAATGAAATGCCAGTATGTGGTTATATATTAAATCTTGGTATATTTTAGGATGAAGGACGTTTAAATAACTACAGTCAAATAAAAGTGGAGGTATGATGATGGTAATATAATAAATATCTGAGTTAAGGTATTTGAATTAATATGAATTATATTTGATGACGGTGGGAAGAGATGCACAAAAGCTTTTTCTAACCAGCTGATACACTTTCTACAGTAGGAGGAGGATTTGTATGTTTGTTTTGAAAATAAAAATCTTTAGAAAAAAAAAAAGCAAGCTGCTTCTATGCTTTTGGCAACTCATTGCTGTTCAGTGAAGAAACACAGTTATGACACAGACAGATAGAAGGGGAGGTTTTATATTTAAAGGCATGGATGGCTTGCCTGGATCACTCTCAGGAATTGTCTTGGACCACACATAAAATACATAACGTAGTAATGTATATAAATCACATATAGGTAGTCCTTGACTTTACGACAGTTCATTTAATGGATGTTCAAATTTACAGCAGCACTTAAAAATGACTTATGCCCATTTTTCACACTTATGACCATTGCCCATCCCCATGTCATGTGATCAAAATTCAGATGCCTGGCAACTGGTTTACATTTATGGCAGTTGTAGGATCCCCAGGGTCATGCGATCCTCTGATAAAGCAAAGTCAATGGAGAATCTTGATCCACTTCACCGCCACGTTACTAACTTAACAACTGCAATGATTTGCTTAACCATCGTGAAAAGTCATAAAAATGGGGCAAACTCACCTAACAAATGTTTCACATAGCAACATAAATTTTGGGCTCTATTGTGGTACCTAACTTGAGGACTACCTGTAATAGGGTTTACTATTATTAGGTACACATTATTAGGTGTGCAGGGCTGCATGCAGACCACAGCCAGACACGCCTCATCTCAGGAAACAAGGATGGAATTTCAAGTAGGCATTCATGCTTTGCTTAGGGATTTAACCAGACTGTTTTATCAATGATTTGTCACACTTTGCTCCCGGTGGCTGCCTTCTTTCTTCTAATGAAAAATTCAGGCACAACAGATCACAGATTCGCTCTCTCTGTCTCTCTCTTCCTGTCTCCCTCTCTCTCTCTGTTTCTCTCTCTCTCTCCCTCCCTCTCTGTCTGTCTGTCTGTCTCTCTCCCTCCGTCTCCCTTTCTCTCTGTCTGTTTCTCTCTCTCTGTCTGTCTGTCTCCTTCTCCCTCCCTCTGTCTCCCTTTCTGTCTGTTTCTCTCTCTGTTTCTCTCTCCCTCCCTCCCTGTCTCTCTCTGTCTGTCTTTCTCTCTCTCTCTCCCTCCCTCCCTCCCTCTGTCTGTCTTTCTCTCTCTGTTTCTCTCTCCCTCCCTCCCTCTCTGTCTGTCTCTCTCTCTCTAGTGAAAAATTCAGGCACAACAGATCACAGATTCGCTCTCTCTGTCTCTCTCTTCCTGTCTCCCTCTGTTTCTCTCTCTCTCCCCCCCCTCTCTGTCTCTCTGTCTGTCTGTCTGTCTCTCTCCCTCCGTCTCCCTTTCTCTCTGTCTGTTTCTCTCTCTCTGTCTGTCTCCTTCTCCCTCCCTCTGTCTCCCTTTCTGTCTGTTTCTCTCTCTCTTTCTCTCTCCCTCCCTCCCTGTCTCTCTCTGTCTGTCTTTCTCTCTCTCTCTCCCTCCCTCCCTCCCTCTGTCTCCCTTTCTCTCTCTGTTTCTCCCTCCCTCCCTGTTTCTCTCTCTCTGTCTGTTTCTCTGTTTCTCTCTCCCTCCCTCCCTCTCTGTCTGTCTCTCTCTCTCTCTAGTGAAAAATTCAGGCACAACATATCACAGATTCTCTCTCTGTCTCCCTCTCTCCCTCCCTCCCTGTCTCTCTCTCTCTAATGAAAAATTCAGGCACAACATATCACAGATTCATTCTCTTGCTCCCTCTCTGTCTGTCTCCCTCCCTCTCTCTCTCTGTTTCTCTCCCTCCCTCTCTCTCTGTCTCTGTCTCTTTGCCTGTCCCTCCCTCTCTCTCAAATGAAAAATTCAGGCACAACATATCACAGATTCTCTCTCTCTCTCTCCCCCCCCCCCCCAGTTACCAGTTGCTTCATTGTAGTAGACATTGATCCTCTCCAGCTGAAGGTCGCTGTCTCCGTGGTAGCTGCCGGTGGGGTCGATGCCATGCTCATCGCTGATGACCTCCCAGAACTGGAATGGGATTTTTGAGAGCTGTTAGCAACTGCAGTTTAAAATGCCAGGAGGCTGCAGCACCACGTGCTCCTTTGCAAGGCACACCCTGCCTAATTCTGCTGCCAGAGCTGCTGTTGCCACCCCAGCAGAGATCAAGGCAGCTGTGTCAAAAGGAAGAGGGGTTTTAAAGTACAAGGAAATGACACAGTTACAGCTGAAGGCAGACAGAGGTTCGATCTGTCATTGACTTGCCTTTAATTCTAAAAAAAAAACCACATTCTTCTATATTTTTGCCAAGGAGGAGAGTTGGGCAACCATAAACAAAAGATTTCCTGCTCTTTATTATTTTCAGATATGTTCTAGTTAAAACTAGTCTTAAGGATTTTTTTTCACCCCTTTTTATGTTCAATGTTCTTTACAAAAGAATATTGAACATATCTGAAAATACTTAAAGAGCAGGATATTTTACATCGAAGAGGCTTTATTAACAGCTGCATCTCGAAAGAAAATGAATATATTTTGCCCATACTGCAGACCCGGTGTTCTGCATTAGAATAAGTGAAGATGTAGGATTCTTCGGTTCACACACCTGTCTGCAACCCCCCATCCCCAAAAAACCCCAGTTTCCTTCCCCGAAATATAAAATAAATGCACACATTTCACTTCATCTGATTGAGGTCCCCTAAAAAAAAAAGAACCAGTGGTCCTTGGTATTTTTAAGATATACGGAGCAATTTTTTTGACTGTCTTAAGAGGGGTGGGGTTGCAGAAGGCTTAAAACCGCACAGCACTGGATCGATCCTATTCCCAACCTCCTGCCCAGCTAACATTTGGGTCCCAATTTCCCCAGGAGGCTCCCAAGTCTGCTTCTGTGTGGCGGGTGTCAAAAGCACCAACAATGGGTACCACCAACCAGATCTGCCTAGATGGCAGCGAAGAAGAGTTAATGCCCTCCGCCTCCAATTGTTAGCTGGATTTCACCTTCAATAGTCTCACCAGCCTGGTGAAAAAAATTAAACCTATTAGGATTTGCAGGGAGGGGGGGTTATAATTCTACATCTTGCGCCTTTGGCTGGAAATGCCAGAATTGTGCTCCGGAGTTTCCAATTCCTGTTCCAATTAAATTGTATGCAATTCGTCCTCTAGTCTAGTCGCACTAATGTATAATAGAAGGTACGTCTGAATGGAAGGGGAGTTAAGGGCGTGGCTCGGAAAGGAATCCCTGCTTTCTCACCGAGTCGCCCGAGCTTTTTATTCCCCTCCACCGCGTATTAAAAAGCAACGGGGGGTGGGAAAGGGGGACACGCCTTTTTCCCCCCTCCAAGCGCCCCGGCTAAAGCTCGCCC
This sequence comes from Thamnophis elegans, assembly GCF_009769535.1. Lineage (NCBI taxonomy): Eukaryota > Metazoa > Chordata > Lepidosauria > Squamata > Natricidae > Thamnophis > Thamnophis elegans. The sequence continues at coordinate 4,538,881 of NC_045548.1, forward strand.
GCTTTAGTTTCTTTGTACCGCAGCAATGAACCTGATTATGAACGCCGACAAGCGATCTTCCCCTCCCTTCCACTGAAGCAGAACAAAGGGGAAAATGTGCACCCGAGATCATACATACATACATACATACATACATACATACATACATACATTACATACATGCATGCATAAATATATGCATGCATAAATACATGCGTAAATGCATGCATGCATGTATGCACAAATACATGCATGCATGCACGTACACATATATAATCTTTTTATAATTATATATAATTATAACTATTCAGAAAGAAATTAATTTGGAGAGCATAGTATTGGACTTCCGAGTCCCCCCCCCCCAATCTGCTGCAGGGGGAAGGAAACGACCGCCCTGCCCACAGATGCAGTGACACCCGTGGGTACTTGAGCCCCCCACCCCGCCGCGAAGCCTCCGACAGCAGAAGAGCCACTTCTTCGCCCAGGGTACCTTGGCTCCAATTTGGTTCCCGCACTGGCCGGCTTGGATGTGCACGATTTCACGCATGGCGACAGCTTTTCTTCTGGGCTCACGCAACCCCCCCTCAGTGGCCGCTGCTTCAGCCTCCTGCCTCGCCTCCACCTGCTCTCGCGCCGGCAACCTGCGACAGGGAAAGGGCTGGGGCCGCGAGCTGCCTTTTTATACCGCGGGGGGGGGGGAGCGCGGAGCGCCGCCCTTCCGCAGCCCCCAGCCCCGCCCCGTTTCCCTCCAAGCCCCGCCCCTTCTCCCAGGGTGAGGTAATGCGGCTCTGGACAGGCGCGGGGGGAGGGGGGGGGGGCGACCGCGGCAAAAAGGCCGCTCTATGTGTGTGTGTGTGTGTGTGTGTGTGTGTGTGTGTGTGTGTGTGTGTGTGTGTCTCTCCTCCTCTCTCTCTCTCCTCTCTCTCTCCTCTCCTCTTCTCTCTCTCTCTCCTCTCTCTCTCCTCTCCTCTCTCTCTCCTCTTCTCTCTCTCTCTCCTCTCTCTCTCCTCTCCTCTCTCTCCTCTCTCTCTCTCCTCTTCTCTCCTCTCTCCACTCTCCTCTCTCCTCTCTTCTCTCTCCTCTCTCCTCTCTCTTCCTCTCCTCTCTCTCTCCTCTTCTCTCCTCTCTCTCCTCTCCTCTCTCTCTCCCTCCTCTCCTCTTCTCTCTCTCTCTCCTCTCTCTCTCCTCTCCTCTCTCTCTCCTTCCTCTTCTCTCTCTCTCTCCTCTCTCCTCTTCTCTCTCTCTCCTCTCTCTCTCCTCTCCTCTCTCTCTCCTCTCCTCTTCTCTCTCTCTCTCCTCTCTCTCTCCTCTCCTCTCTCTCTCCTCTCCTCTCTCTCTCTCCTCTCTCTCTCCTCTCCTCTCTCTCTCCTCTTCTCTCTCTCTCTCCTCTCCTCTCTCTCTCCCTCCTCTCCTCTTCTCTCTCTCTCTCTCCTCTCTCTCTCCTCTCCTCTCTCTCTCTCTCTCCTCTCCTCTTCTCTCTCTCTCTCTCCTCTCTCTCTCCTCTCCTCTCTCCCTCTCCCCCCCCTCTCTCTCCTTTCTACGCCGCCCCCGCGGCGAGAGAAGCAGCTCGCTCGCTGCCTTTTTAGAAGGGAAGAAGGGATCGCGGAGGGTTTGAGGGGGGGGGGGGGCTTCCCGGTCTGTCAAATGGACTCCCTTCTTCTATTCCACCAACCGAGAGATCGGCAGCAAAAAAATAAATGAAAAATAAAAAAAACCACCGCCCCCCCCCCCTATCCTACTCATCGTAGTAATACGGTAGTAGTGGTGGAGAGTAGTAGAGAAAGAAGGGAACGGCGGGATCAAAACGATCAGGGTTTTTTTTTCTTCTCGAAAGCGGAGAGGCGGAAATGATGTTCGAGTCCTCTTAAAGCAACCCAGAGCCATGTCAAGCTGGCGGGTGGGGCGATCGTCGCAGCCCCCCTCCCCCGGCATGATTCCTCAAGGCATTTTGGCCTCCTCTGCTGATTTGAAACCCCCCCCCCCCCCGTCATCCCACACCCCCACACTCCCAGGCAGAGAAAATGCGCTTCGGATCAGAGAAGGGACCGAAAGGAAGGTCTGCTTTGGTTCTGTCTGTCTGTCTCTCTGTCTGTCTGTCTCTCTCTCTGTGTCTCCCTCCCTCTCTCCCTCCCTCTCTCTCCCTCTGTCTGTCTCTGTCTCTCTCCCTCTCTCTCTGTCTCTCTCCCTCTCTCTCTCTGTCCCTCTCTCTTTCTGTCTCTCTCTGTCTCTCTTTCTGTCTCTCTCTCTCTGTCTGTCCCTCTTTGTCTCTCTCTCTCTTTCTGTCTCTCTCTCCCTCTCTCTGTCTGTCCCTCTCTTTCTGTCTCTCTCTTTCTCTTTCTGTCTCTCTCTCTACCTTCTCTCTCTCTGTCCCTCTCTCTCTCTGTCCCTCTCTCTTTCTGTCTCTCTCTCTACCTTCTCTCTCTCTGTCCCTCTCTCTGTCTGTCCCTCTCTTTCTGTCTCTCTCTTTCTCTTTCTGTCTCTCTCTCTACCTTCTCTCTCTCTGTCCCTCTCTCTTTCTGTCTCTCTCTCTTTCTCTCTCTGTCTGTCCCTCTCTTTCTGTCTCTCTCTCTCCCTCTCTCTCCCTCTCTTTCTGTCTCTCTCTTTCTCTCTCTCTTCCTGTCTCTCTCTCCCTCTCTCTGTCTGTCCCTCTCTTTCTGTCTCTCTCTTTCTCTTTCTGTCTCTCTCTCTACCTTCTCTCTCTCTGTCCCTCTCTCTCTCTGTCCCTCTCTCTTTCTGTCTCTCTCTCTTTCTCTCTCTGTCTGTCCCTCTCTTTCTGTCTCTCTCTTTCTCTTTCTGTCTCTCTCTCTACCTTCTCTCTCTCTGTCCCTCTCTCTTTCTGTCTCTCTCTCTACCTTCTCTCTCTCTGTCCCTCTCTCTCTCTGTCCCTCTCTCTTTCTGTCTCTCTCTCTTTCTCTCTCTGTCTGTCCCTCTCTTTCTGTCTCTCTCTCTCCCTCTCTCTCTCCCTCTCTTTCTGTCTCTCTCTTTCTCTCTCTCTTCCTGTCTCTCTCTCTCTTTCTCTGTCTCTCTCTCTCTCTCACAGACACCCCGCAAGCGATCTCTTTTAGGGTTTAACCGACATGCGGAGCCCGGGTGGGTGGGGAGCGCTCCAACTTTTTATTTTTTTTTTTAAGGCTGAAACAGCGCTTTGTTCTTGGTTTCTCCTCCTCGGAGGGGTGGGGTGGGGGGGGAGAAGAGAGGGTGCTAAATAAGGCGCTAGGGAGAAGGAGGAGGCGGAGGAGGGGACGAAAAAACTGCAACGTCTGGGCTTTCAGGCTCCGAGCCTCCGTTCGGAGAGCGCTTCGCACCGCGCCCTCCGACTCCCAAGTCCCCCCAAGTCTTTTGTTCCTTTCGGAGCCTCGCCCGCCCCCTTTGCAGCAGCAGCAACGCCGCGAAAGGTGGTGGGGGGCAGGGGCGTGTCTCGTGCTGCAGCTTCTCCTGTTTCCCACGCGCTCTCTCCCTCTCTCCCTCTCTCTCTATAGATAGATAGATAGATGATAGATAGATAGATAGATAGATAGATAGATAGATAGATAGATAGATAGATAGATAGATGATAGATTGATAGATAGATAGATAGATAGATAGATAGATAGATAGATAGATGATAGATAGATAGATAGATTGATAGATAGATAGATAGATAGATAGATGATAGATAGATAGATAGATGATAGATAGATAGATAGATAGATAGATAGATAGATGATAGATAGATAGATAGATAGATGATAGATAGATAGATAGATGATAGATGATAGATAGATAGATAGATAGATAGATAGATGATAGATAGATAGATAGATAGATAGATAGATAGATAGATAGATAGATAGATAGATAGATGATAGATAGATAGATAGATGATAGATAGATAGATAGATGATAGATAGATGATAGATAGATAGATAGATAGATAGATAGATAGATAGATAGATAGATAGATAGATGATAGATAGATAGATGATAGATAGATAGATAGATAGATAGATAGATGATAGATAGATAGATAGATAGATAGATAGATAGATAGATGATAGATAGATAGATAGATAGATAGATGATAGATAGATAGATAGATAGATAGACGATAGATAGATAGATAGATTGATAGATAGATGATAGATAGATAGATAGATGATAGATAGATAGATAGATAGATAGATAGATGATAGATAGATAGATGAGAGAGAGAGAGAGAGAGAGAGAGAGGGGGAGAGAGCTCGTGGGAAACAGGAGAAGCTGCATACACACACACACACACACACTCACACACACACACACACAGGGACCCTTTCGCGAAACCACCCCAGCTGTTGGCGGATCGAGCCCTTTCGCTTCCTCCGGGAGCCGAGCTGGAGGGAGAGAAGAGAAAACCCAACTCTGGTTTCAGCGTTGTAGACAACGGGGAGTTTTCATTAACGTCCCTCCCCCCCCCCCCATCGTCTCTCCCGACCTCCCCACTCCCACCCTCCACGGTCCCCTTTCGGGCTCGAATTGCAGCACGGGATGCAAAACCAGCCAGGCAGCATTTTCGAGTTTTCCAAGCGGGATCGATCGGGGGTCTCGTCAAGGTCGCAACATTGTACTTGGTCGGAGCAGTCGTTTCTCGCGAAGCTGTCAATGGGAGCGAAGTGGGGAGGGGGGGGAGAGGAAGAGTTGACGGCGGTGCTATCCGAAGTGGGGGAGCGGTTGGGAGAGAATAGCTACGACAGAGAGGGGGGGGAAGAAGGGAGGGAGAGAAGGAGAGAAGGGAGAGGCAGACGGGTGGAAAACGAGGAGAGAGAAAAGGCTTTTCTCACGTGCACTGGGATTTTGCAAAGGACGGAAACCGTGTCAAAGCAGTTAAACCCCCCTCTCCAGCCCCCCAAGTCGGCGCTAAGCGAAATATTAACACTCCGGTTTCCAGAATGTTTCTACTGAAGAGTATTATCTTTCCTATTTTTTTAAAAAAAATGCAGTTGGTTTAATTAGGCGAGTCTTTTTGGTCAGATTTGCACCAAAGCAAGGTGCCAACTGCCTCGCTTTCCCTAGATCCGCTTCTTTGTAGAGGAGGGGTCGGTGCTGATGAATTATCTCCGTTAGCTTCCCACGTTTTAAGGCTGGGGGTTGGGGAACAGGCGGCCGTCCTTCAGCAGATGCAGCAGCTGTGATGAGAAACGGAATAGCGCTGGGGGTGGGTGGGTGGGTAGGATGGGGTTTTCTATGCTGCGGTTGGTTTCTGCCCATTCCTACTGTTAGTAGATGTCACTTGGAAGGAAACCCGCCTCACGCACCACCCTGCCAGTGATCGTAGGCCACGGAGTAGCCTTTTTGTATTGTTACTGGAATGCTGCTCAGGGAGTGAGCCAAGAGGATCTCATAGCTGGGGCATACACATTTGCATTGTTGCAAGCCTTAATGCAGAAATCCATCCCTCCATTATATATTTATTTATTTAGTGTCACAACCCCTGGTAAGCCCCAATTATGGGAGGAAGCTAACTGCCTCCATCATCTGTCAATCAGCTCGTCACAAGAATCCATCACGACAGAAACCCAATATTTTTACTGTTGCCTTTGTTATATTAGTGTTTTATTTGTGCTGCACAAATATCAGCACAAATAATACACACACACACACACACATATATATGTGTGTGTGTGTGTGTGTGTGTGTGTTTTATTTGTGCTGATAAATGTGCTGTCGTGATTGACTCTTGTGAGGAGCCGATTGACAGATGATGGAAGCAGTTAGCTTCCTCCCATAATTGGGGCTTACCAGGGGTTGTGACACTATATATATATATATATATATATATATATATAGATAGATAGATAGATAGATAGATGATAGATAGATAGATAGATAGATAGATGATAGATAGATAGATATATATATATATATTTAAAGTCACAACCCCTGGTATGCCCAAGTATGGGAGGAAGGGTCACACTTCCACTCTCTGTCATTAGGCTCGTCACAAGAGACCATCCAGACAGAAACCCAATATTTTTTACTGTTGCCTTTTTTGTTATATTTGTTATATTTGTGCTGATAAATAAATAAAGGGAGACTAGTATAGATCTATTTCAAGCTATTTAGCTCTCATCAGCTAGCCATACCCATGTTTGGGAATCGAACCTGTGCTCCATTGCCTCCCAGGCAGGGAGTTAACCATTTGAGCTACAGAGAACGACTCCTTATCAGCCAGCCAGGGTGGGAGGTATATACTTAAAGTCACAACCCCTGGTATGCCCAAGTATGGGAGGAAGGTCACACTTCCACTCTCTGTCATTAGGCTCGTCACAAGAGACCATCCAGACAGAAACCCAATATTTTTTACTGTTGCCTTTTTTGTTACATTTGTTATATTTATGCTGATAAATAAATAAAGGGAGACTAGTATAGATCTATTTCAAGCTATTTAGCTCTCATCAGCTAGCCATACCCAAGTTCCCAAAAACGTATATATATGTTATATTTGTGCTGATAAATAAATAAAGGGAGACTAGTATAGATCTATTTCAAGCTATTTAGCTCTCATCAGCTAGCCATACCCTTGCTGGGAATCGAACCTCCCATATTTGGGCATACCAGGGGTTGTGACTTTAAATATATATATAAAATAGGCGTCCAGATTCATTATATACTGTATATGCATTATACTGTTTCATTTTGTGCACACACACACAAAAATGATGTATTGTTCATCTATTAAGCAAGCAAAAATCACTAGGAACATCAGGTGGAGAAGGTTTTAGAGAATGAGAAAGTCAAGATCTTGTGGGACTTCAGAATCCAGACTGACAGGCACTTGGCCCACAACACACCTGTCATAGCATTAATTGAAAAGAAAAAAGTATGGGTCATTGACATTGCAATACCTGGAGATGCAGGAACTGAAGATAAACAGCAAGAAAAAAAAATCACAAAGTGCCTGGACTTGCAAATTGAAGTTGAGTGACTGTGGAAAAAGAAATTGTGTGTTGTCCCGATTGTAATTGGAGCCCTTGGAGCAATACCTAAAGGGCTACCTCGCTATTTGGAAATTTAAATTGAACATTCTGATTCTACAAAAAACCACCCTACTTGGAACAGCTTATATCCCCCCATGTTACCTTAACAGTTCTTCTGGGGATGAGCAATCCTGCAAGGAATATAACCCCTATCTACATCTTTAAAATGATAGTATTAACAGGTGGAGATTATTATTCTACTTTGAGAATCACAGGATCTGTAGATTCATAATCACATGACATGGGATGTTATTTTGGGTGGGGGAATTTAGAAACGGAATATTCTTTTTTTTTCCATTTAAGCACTGTGGGAAAAATGTGTGATAAGAGAGTGCATCGATCTTCTTTTGAAGAAACATTCCCCCAAAGAACAAGCAGGCACATCTCTTATGTGTGTGAATATAAATATAGATGCCATGTATATATTATTATTCATTTTCAATGTATTTCCTACTTGTTTTGAAGCTTGCTAAATTCACACAATATTAATCCACATTTTAACTGTAGCCTATTCACACATAACACTAATTTCATGCATAACAACACACTGTATTGTGAAGAAATCACAATGCTGAGTTCACACTTTTTTTCAAAAAAAATGGTCTTTCAGTCAGTCTTGATTCTTGGCAACTGTTTGCAGTTATCCTGGCAACAAATTCCTGCAGTTTTCTTGGCAAGATTCCAGAGGTGGTTTGCTATTCCTTCCTTCCTTGGACTGAGAGAGATGACTGGCCCAAGGTCACACAGCTGGCTTCATGCGCAAGTCATACCTAGAATTCACGGTCTCCTGGTTTTCTGAAGCCTTAATCCCTAAACCAAACTGGCTTGCTCTCACTTACCATAATTTAGCTAAAAGGAAACAAATTACATTATGGTCTGGTACAATGTGTGAAACTCAGGAATGTGTGCTGCAAAAGAAAAGCACATTAATTGGAATGTGTTGTTTAATCACATATATTGCTATGTATATTCTATACCAGAGGTGGGTTCCTACCAGTTGGCACCTATTCGGTAGAACCGGTTCGTCAAATCTACCGAACCGGTTAGAAGAGGTTCCATCAGTGGACCCGGAAAGCAGGCCACACCTACAGAAGAGGTTCCAACATATTTGAAACCCACCACTGGTGGCTGTGTAATGTCCCGCAGTTATCTACGCATTAATAATGATCTAGTAATATTTCCTTATCCATTTCAGGGACCTTTCCTTACATAATTGGTGTTTTCTTTCATACTTTTGGATTTCTAATTTCTGTTTCCGTTAGTTGGCAATTGCTAAAACAAATCCCACGTGAAAAAGTATTCAAGGCCTTCTTGATTTTAATTGTCAATTTATTTATTCCTGCACATTGTAATATTCATTCATTTACATATCTCTGTTTTCCCACTATTGTGCAAACACAATTCCAGCAGCTGCTAATATGTGTAAAATTAAATATATATTATACTCCCTTTCAAATAGCCAACAAAATATTTCTGGTTTTAATTCCATATCTTGCTTTACGATTGCTTCTAACCACTAACTTCTGAATAGCTACTTGGACCGACCTAAGTACTAATTCATAATTTCATATCCGGTCACATGGACGGCAAGCCACTCCCATCCGGTCACATGGGCGGCAAGCCACTCCCATCCGGTCACATGGGTGGCAAGCCACTCCCACAAAGGAGGCCACACCCACAGAGTAGGTTCCAACAATTTTTGAAACCCACCACTGTTCTATACCTATGTGGAAAATATACTTAGTAAATTGAAGTATTTGTGAATATAACTCTCTGGAGAAGAGCCGAATGCTGGAGAAGATTGAGGGCAAAAGAAGAAGGGGACAACAGAGAATGAGGCAGCTGGATGGAGTCACTGAAGCAGTAGGCATGAGCATAAATGGACTCCAGAGGATGGTAGAGGACAGGAAGGCCTGGAGGAACGTTGTCCATGGGTTTGCAATGAGTTGGACACAACTTCACAACTAACAACATGAGTATAACAAGAGAGTCTGTTCATTCTAGTAGTTAAGGCATCAGGCTAGAGCCAGGAAACCTTGTGTTTTTAGTCCTGACTTAGGCATGGAAGCCAACTGGGTGATTTTGGGCCAGGCACTTCCTCTCGGCTTAAAGAAGGAGGGGGTTGTTCCAGGATACAAACCAGTTGGTCATTTCCTCCTGCAACCAATGGATCAACATTTGATTGTTCTGAAAAAGCAAAGCCTGCACTTGGAGATAGAAATGCTAGGAAGGAGAATGAGATGTATGAGAGTTGCAGGTAAATCAAGGTTATCTGTGAATAAATGTCCTGGGGCATCTAAAAATATTTTGGAGAATTATGTGCACCTATAACAAGGGTATCAAACTTGCATCGTCACTTGATGTATTGCAACTTTTTTCCCCTTTGCTAAAACGGGGGTGGGCATAGCCAGCGCATGATACCTATGGCCCACGAGCTGTGAGTTTGACACCCTTGATCTATAGCAATAGCAATAGCAGTTAGACTTATATACCGCTTCATGGGGCTTTCAGCCCTCTCTAAGCTGTTTACAGAGTCAGCATATCGCCCCCACAGTCTGGGTCCTCATTTCACCCACCTCGGAAGGATGGAAGGCTGAGTCAACCCTGAGACGGTGAGATTAGAACCGCTGAACTGCAGATAACAGTCAGCTGAAGTGGCCTGCAGTACTGCATTTAACCACTGCGCCACCTCGGCTCAATAGTTCTCTTCTGCTGGTCGGCCGGGGTGGGGGGACAGCAGTGGTGGGTTTCAAAATTTTTTGGAACCTACTCTATGGGTGTGGCCTTCTTTGTGGGAGTGGCTTGCCGGCCATGTGACCTGGTGGGAGTGGCTTGCCAGCCATGTGTTCTCTCTCTCTCTCTCCCCCCCTCTCTCTACCCTTCCTTTTGTCTCTCTGTCCCTTTTTTCTTTTTTTCTTTCATCTCTCTCTCACTCTTTTTCTTTCTTTCTTTCTTTCTTTCTTATTTATTTATTTATTTATTTATTTATTCCTTTCTTTCTCTTTCTCTTTCTCTCTCTCTCTCTATGTCAGTCTGTGTGTGTGTGTGTGTTTGTGTGTGTGGCAGTGGTGGGTTTCAAAATTTTTTGGAACCTCTTCTGTAGGTGTGGCCTGCCTTCCGGGTCCACTGGTGGAACCTCTTCTAACTGGTTCGGTAGATTTGATGAACCGGTTCTACCGAACCGGTGCGAACTGGTACGAACCCACCTCTGGGGGACAGGATGGATGCCTCATGCAGCACCTACCAGCTAAAACCTTTTGGCTTCCAGAGGCACCAAGGGCTGGTCCTTTGCTATTTCCAGGCTGGTCCTGTGGGCAGATTTAAGCACCCCGCAGGCCATATCCGCCCCCCTGCACTACTGCATTCAAGCAGATTTCCCCTCACTCCACCTGTCAAGGCCACTATTTCATGAATAAAAATTTGGATCCAGAAAGAGCTGCTTTGTGGGTCGGATCGGCCCGCTTCAAGGCTGGCATTACCGCTCCGTCAAGCCAGCATGAATAAATTAAGATAGACAGGGGCCAACAGAGCCACAATGTTTTATTAACATCCTCAGATCCCAGAAGAGTAACACGATCCATGCTATTAAACCGTAGTGATGCAGCAGTCAGAAAGAACGACAGCACGTCAAAAGTAGGTACTCAAACCAGCACGGATATGAATGATGTTCATATGCTCCCTTCGCCCACTGGATGATGGCCAAGGCTATAACTGAATAATTAATCCCTCGGTTTATGTCTGTAATATATATCCATCTATCCCAAAAACCCTGACACACACAAATACCGTATCAGTTTCACATCGCATATAAAAATGGAAGTGGGTTGCTTCTGTGAATTTTACTAGCAGGCGTTAAGAAGATAATAGGCCGCCTGAACAAAGAAGATGTCTCCAAATATAATTCTCTCTGAAAGAAAGTGCTAGTTTTTCTGACTGTACGTCTCTGTGCCCTAAAAAAGAGAGAAAAGCAGACTTCCCCTTCCCCCATCTCTAGTTAGAGGAGCCATTATACTGAATAATAGCAGGTTCCTATTGTTTCCGGCAAGGCATTCTTGCCTGATCCCAGTCCCTGTTACATTTCGAACGTATGCGGTTATTTTTTTATGCAGAACTTGACATTCCGCGCTAGGAGAGGAATTGCCCTGAATTTGCATTTTTAAATTTTTTGCTTCTCTTCAATTGCACGCCTTCCTTAATTCTTCAGAGACCGGCTCCCTTCTTCATTGAAACGCTACCCACAGATCTCTGATGCTCCGGTCTGGCCCAGCCACGCATTGAATCAGATTCCACTGACTGCGGTTTCCAAGGCAACTGCTTTAGCCTTGGAAACAAGCTGCAATAAGGGGGAAAAAAAGGATCCCTCTGTCTCGTGATCCGGTAACGTTTTCGGTTCTGACAATACCGTCTCGTGGCTTAAAAAGCAAGAATATGGAAACAAATGAAGGTCTCCCCTAACCCTGAATTTTGAAGGAAAGGAGCAGAGAATTGCTTGAAATCAACAACATTTATTTTACATCTTTTTCTATGCCATTTGAGCATAGGGCTATGGTGTTAAAATATAAGAAGGTGTTAAGATGCCCACTGCTATAATTTTCTTTCCTGGCAGGTAACAAAAGACTTATTTCAGCGATAAGGGAAGGGAGGGGGGAATGATAAAGCACACACATCGTTGTGTTGAAATGCAAACTTTGTTCCTTCTGCAGGGGGGGGGGTTGTGACGTTTTGCTTATGCACATAAGAGGTAGAACGTGCATTGCCATTTTGACAAAAACTCTTATCATTTAGATTGCCGTTGAGACTGATATCCATTTATGTAGCTATATCAGTGTTTCTCAACCTTGGCAACGTGAAGATGTCTGGACCTCAACTCGGCTTCTGTGTGTCTTACACTGCAGTATTGCAGTGTTAAGTATCCTTTATCTCAATGAAATCAATAGTCTGGATTTCACTATGGGTAGCGGCCTGGATACTGCTAATAAAAAAAAAAGGCATTTCCGATCCACGAAAGGATGAAGCAGCTCTTTTTGCTGATATGTTGATAGACTCAAATGAGAAATCAGAGCCTTAAAGACTTTAGTTAACCACAGCTTCTAAATCTGGTGTCTTTCAAATATGTTGGTCTGACACAGAGGATAATGGGAATTATGTGATGAAGCATTTCTGGTTTTTTTTTTTTTTTAAAAAAACCACAGTTATGTATAATGCTGCCTTCTGTGAGTAATTGTATTAAGTCTTGAGGAGAAGGCAAAACAAACATGCTTAAATGCAGCAACAAGGGAAGATCATCATCAGCTGTTCTGTGTGCAGATAGGGTTTCATTCCTGGCAGCTACAATTAGGAGTGGATTTGGTCTTTAAGATCTGCTGGCATTGTAAATGAACACTGAGCTTGTTGCCAGCATCAGAGGTGGCAGTCAGCAGGTTCTGACCAGTTCTGGAGAACTGGTAGCGGAAATTTGGAGTCGTTTGAAGAACTGGTCTATACCACCTCTGACTGGCTCCACCCACACCTATTCTCTGCCTCCCGAGTCCCAGCTGATCAGGAAGAAATGGAGTTTTTGCAGTAACCTTCCCCTGGAGTGGGGCGGGAATGGAGATTGTACAGTATCCTTCCCCTGTCACATCCACCAAGCCACACCTACAGAACCGCTAGTAAAAAAATATTGAATCCCACCACTGGCCCGCATGGCCATACTCTAAATGCAGCAATTCCCTGGGCTCCTGCTCCTGAACAGGGATGGATTGATCTTCTTTCCAACTTGCAGAAAGGTAGGTTGAGGGAGGAGAATCTTCTCAACAGATCCACATCAAGCACTCATAGAGTGAACGTAGAGCTTCTGCCCAACCCATTAACTGCTTAACAGATGCACTGCAATGCCTCTAGGTGAGATGGGTGACAATTCAAAAATAATTTTAAAAATAAGATAAAAATAATAAAATAAATAATAGCATAAATTAAAAATAATAAAATTAAAAAGCAATAGACTTATATACCGCTTCATAGTGCTTTACAACACTCTCTAAGCAGTTTACGTAGTCAGCATGTTTTGCCCTACAATCTGGTGAGATTTGAACTGCCGAACTGCAGCTGGCAGTCAGCTGAAGTAGCCTGCAGTACTGCACTCTAACCACTGCACCATACAAAATAAAATAAAATAATAATAAAATAAAATAATATAAAATATAATATAATAAAATATAACAATATAAAATATAATAATATAATAATATAAAATATAATAATATAATAATATAATAATATAATAATATAATAATATAATAATATAATAATATAATAATATAATAATATAATAATATAATAATATAATAATAATAAAATAATAAAATAATATAAAATAATAAAATAATAAAATAAAATAAAATTAATATGATATGATATAATATGATATAATGATATGATATGATATGATATAATATAATGTGATATAATATAATATAGTGTGATATAATATAATGTGATTATTATATTACATTATATTATATTGTGTGATATAATATAATGTGATTATTATATAACATTATATTATAATGTGATATAATATGATATAATATGATATAATGATATGATATGATATAATATAATAATAAAATAATAAAATAAAATAAAAACAAAAACAAAACAAAACAAAACAAAACATAATTGTCTGGAGCAGGAGGGTAGCAAATGCTGAATTCAGAGACCAGATAATTTTTCCTCTCCTAATTTTATAAGAGATGAGATCAAGAATTCTTTTGCAAAAAGAAGTAAGATATACAGAGTTTCCAGAACTATTTTGCTTAGATAACTGGATTTTTCTAAACAGTAGAAATGTGTGTATTCACAGAAGGACTAATGTTACAAGAGCAGGGAGTAAAAAGTGGGCTACATCCCAAAAGAGTAATTCTTAGCTCCTAAATGTAACAAGGGAAGCTTAGCTTTTCACATAAGCTTCCAGGAAGAAAAATGGTTTCAAAGTTAAACAGATTCATAATTCGTTACAAAGTTCCTGCATGCTGTAATAGAAGGGACAAAGAAAGCTCTGGAGATTTTGTTATGCTGCATTTTGTGTGTGTGTGTGCACAAATATGTAAATAGAGAATAACAAAAGTATAAAGACGCAGAAAAACTATGGTATTTTCAGAAAACGACTGGCTCTCTCTTTCAATTCACACTCAGCAGTGTTTGCACAACACATTCAATTGTGGTTAACAGAATTATGGTTTACTTAACCCAATTGCCTGCGTTCAGACATCTCACTTAACCATAAGCTAGCTGGGCTCACACTCTCCTCTGGCATATATCCATTGGTACATGAATCTGATAGATTCCAGCTACAACAGTAATCTATTAGGTAATATTAAAAAAAATCAGTTTGCTTCCAGCCTTAAGTACGTTTCAACAATTTAGGTTCCATTTCAGGGTATTCAAGTGGTCCCTTTCTCATTCTTCCGGAATTGGAGCATGTAGATGTTTATCTTGGAATGGGGACCATTGCATGTCATTTAAAGTTGTCTTAAAACGTGACGAACGACAAAACCGCGCCCGTCTAAACCGCGTCGCTAAAACCGCGGCATCATCGGCGCGGCGACAACAGTGCGGAGACAACAACGTGGAGACAAAAGGGCGCTTTACAACAGCGCGCCGGCAGAAAGCCGATTAAACTTAAGGTAAGGGTTAGGTTTAGGGTTAGGTTTAGCGTTACGTTTAGGGGTAGGTTTAGGTTTAGGGTTAGGTTTAGTTTTACAGCGCGCTTCTGTCGCTGCGTTGTTGTTGGCGCGATTCAGTGCTCATTCGTCGGAGCGCTTTAGGACACGCGGTTTTGTCACCGCGGTTTAGTCGGGCGCGGTTTTGTCGTTCGCCCTTTTGTCAGTGAACCGTCTTAAAAATGTATGAGGAACTGTTACAACGATGGAGCAATTTGGTTTTCTTCTCTTTGTCACTCCAGGAAGGAGTTGTCTCAATGAGTGCAAATTAAACAAAATTGCGAAGTACGTTTAATCGATTCCAGAGCTTATAAATGATTCCCCAGTGATACAAACTGCTTGTTGTATAGAAACTGGTTGATTCGTCTTCATCTGAACCCTGGTGGCACAGTGGTTAGAATGTAGTATTGCAGGCAAACTCTACCCACAACCCAGAGTTTGATCCTGGTGGGGCTCAAGGTTGAATTGAATTGAATTTTGAATTTACTTTATTTGTATGCCGCCCTTTTCCCTGAAGGGACTCAGGGCGGCTCACAATTCAGGAGGGGGGAAAAACAAACAAAATTACAAAACATAAAGACCACGCACAATTAAAAAACACAACAATCATACCATTCGGAGTGGGGCTGCAAGTCTTTAGCCCCAGGCCTGTCGGAACAGCCAGGTTTTAAGGGCTATGCGGAAGGCCTGGAGGGTGGTGAGGGTACGAATCTCCACGGGGAGTTTGTTCCACAGGGTCGGAGCCGCCACAGAGAAGGCCCTCCTCTGGGTAGTCGCCAGTCGACACTGGGCGGCTGATGGAATTCGGAGGAGGCCTAGTCTGTGGGATCTTATTGGTCTAGTGGAGGTAATTGGCAGTAGGTGGTCTCTCAAGTACCCAGATCCAATACCATGAAGGGCTTTGTAGGTGACAACTAGCACCTTGAAGGTTGACTCAACCTTCCATCCTTCTGAGGTTGGAAAAATAAAGAGCCAAAAATAAAAATAAAATATGAAGTGAAGACTTGATGGGTTGTAAAGGATTTCCTGCATTAGTAGTAAGATTGAACGAGAGCTTTCATCTCCATTTTTTCTGTTTTATGAATGAGACAATATATGGACAAAGCAGTTTTCACTGTGGAGGAATGGAGTCTGGATTCAGTCTGAACGTAGTCAGGGAGGGAGTACATTCCCGAGGTGGCGCAGTGGGTAGAGTGCAGTACTGCAGGCCACTTCAGCTGACTGTTATCTGCAGTTCAGCGGTTCAAATCTCACCGGCTCAGGGTTGACTCAGCCTTCCATCCTTCCGAGGTGGGTGAAATGAGGACCCAGACTGTGGGGGGTGATATGCTGACTCTGTAAACCGCTTAGAGAGGGGCTGAAAGCCCTATGAAGTGGTATATAAGTCTAACTGCTATTGCTATTGCTATTCCAGACAGTGGTGGGTTTCAAAAATTTTTAGAACCTCTTCTGTAGGTGTGGCTGCTTTGTGGGAGTGGCTTGCCATGTGACCAGGTGGGAGTGGCTTGCCAGCCATGTGACTGGGTGGGCGTGGCCAACTTGTAAAATGTGGTGAAACTCACTTAACAACGCTCTTGCTTAGCAACCAAAATGTTGGCTCAGAAACTCTGGCATTTGAAGCATGCAAGTCTTAAAGCTGTCACGTTACAAACCCTTGCACCCCTAACCCTTTAGGAAAAAAAACCAGGGGTGTTCAAACTTGACAGCTTTAAGACTTGTGGACTTCAACTCCCAGAATTCCTCCTCTCAGTGCCTGGACGGGCGGGGGGAGGGAGCTGGAACCGGTTCTAAACGGCACTGTAGATTTGTGGAACCTCTTCTATAGAAGAGGTTAGAACTGGCAGGAACCCACTCCTGATTCCAGAGGAGCAAAGTTTAGTCTTGAGTGGGAGGAAGACAGCCGGAACAGCTCCTCCCTAGGAATTCTCAGAGTATATGTTTAATGATGTAAGTAGTTTGCTTTAGCTCGCAATATTTCTGTCTATGGGCGAGGAACAATAAAGGAATCTGCTTAGAGCAGGTGTGTCAAACTGGCATCCCGTGGGCTGGATGCATGATGTGCAGGCCACGCCCACCCAGTGATGGCGAAAAATATGTCAAGTGATGGCAATGTGACATGGCAAGTTTGCCACCTGTGGCTTAGAAGAACTTTGCTGTGTCTTTGTTGGTTTTTGGAGCCTGACATCCACACCCACGTCTGGAAAAAGCTGATTGAGATTGTGGGAATAGCTGATATTTATAACTGCTTAGTTTATGCTATTCTTTTATCCTGCAAATCTGATTTCCTTAATAGATACAATTTCCATTTAAATTCAGCATAACCTTTTCCAGCGAAATAAAAAAAAACAAAAACCAGTATCGGAATATTTATAACAGGTAAGAGACTCCAGATAGGAATAATAACATTTCTCCATCTAGTGGATAGATGAGCTATCACATCTCCGGGTCTGGTTGTGATAATCCAAAACAGCAATGATGTTGCAGTTTTTTTTAACAAATTGTTGAAAGAAATGTCCTTCTGGGTTCGGCTCCAAGTGGGGAAAAAGACACTGGAGACATGGAGGCTGCTTGGAAAGATGGTTTATTGGTGGACAGGACCACATGGCTTGAGCCCTGACCAGAAAAGGGGATCACATGCTTTGATGTAGGTGGAGAAGAAGATAAAAGGGTTGAGGAAGGGGCTTGCTAGGCTTTTTATACCCTGTTTAGTCCCACCTCTCTGTTTCCTGTTCCTGTGTAAGATATGTGTTCTGATTGGTTGTCAGACTCCCATGGTGCCATGCAGGGGGCTACTCTCCAGGCTGTTTTGAATCCAGGCATAGATGAGTTCTCAGATGCCATGTGGAGAGTTGAATAATATCCCTTTCCCCTGAGCTGCAGTGGAGAAGTCTTTATTATGTAAAGTGGGCTAGCCTGGCCTTCTCAATGGCCTATTGACAAAGTGTGGATGGGCAGGAAGCTACAGGCAACTATTCTGTCTTTTAAAGCGTGTTTCTTTCTTTTCACATCCAGAGAAATATTCTGCCTTTTCAATATTTCCTAGGATTATTTCATTTTTCTGGGGGAGGGCTGGATGATAACTTCCCACAAACCATCCCAATTTTCCCACAGCATTGGGGTTAAAGAAGTTAATCATAGATTCCTTGTTGGATTGGTTTGGTTTATTGGATTTATACGCAGTTTATTGGAGACAAACCTTATTGTTTATTGGAGTTTATTGTGGTTTATTGTGGTTTATTGGATTTACATGTAGTTTATTGGAGATAAACCTTATTGTTTATTGGAGTTTATTGGAGTTTATTTGGTTTATTGGATTTACATGCAGCTTATTGGAGATAAACTTTATTGTTTATTGGAGTTTATTGTGGTTTATTTGGATTATTGGATTTATATGCAGTTTATTGGAGATAAACATTATGGTTTATTGGAGTTTATTGTGGTTTATTTGGTTTATTGGATTTATATGCGCTTATTGGAGATAAACTTTATTGTTTATTGTGGTTTATTTGGTTTATTGGATTTACATGTAGTTTATTGGAGATAAACCTTATTGTTTATTGGAGTATTTATATTTATTTATATTTATATGGAGGAAGAACGGACGGGGAGTGCAATTCAAACGCCAAAAACTCTTGTTTGAAGTAACAGCTGTTTCTTAAGCTACGTTGGCACCACAAAGGTGGCCAAACTGTGGTTTACGGCGAGCCAGGCGTGAATTTAACCCAATCGAACCATTCCTTTTATGGCTCGGCGGCGTGCATTTAAAAAGAAAAGAAAGAAAAAATGAAAGTCGAGACGCCGCTTGGAAGAAAGAGAAAAAGTTAAGCGAGGGCCACGCCCGCTTCTGGCCCGCTGACAACCGGGGAAGGGCGGGCGCGATCGGGGATCGCTTGCTTCGGCCTACAAGCCTGCTTTGGCCAGCAGCGGCGGCGATGGAGGAAGCGCAAGAGCCGGGAAGAGGAGACGATGATGCTCCCGCCCCGCCGGCAGCCGAGGAAGCCGGGATCTCGCTGCACAATTTCTGCGGGCGCTTAGCGGAGCAGGTCGTGCATTTCCACGCCATGCGCCTGCGGGACTCGCTCTTCCTTTGGGTCGGGGACGGCCCGGAGCTCAGCAACCTGGCCGTGGCCATGTGCAACCCCCGCGTGAGTCCCGGGCTTTGGGGTTGCAACCTTGGGGGGGGGGTGTAAAGGAGGTTGCAGACGATGCGCCTCGTTTGCAAAAGCGGGGTTCGCTCCCGGTTGGATTCCCGGCGCAGCGCGCAACCATTTTTCTCCGCAGATGCGGAGATCCGTCTTATCTTCCTTTTTTTTAAAACGGAGCAATGGGGAGGCGACCCCCTTCTGCAGCTCAGCTTTGTGGCTGCAGGCAGTCCTCAACTTACGACCGCAGTTGACACCCCCCCCCCAACAAACTGTTCCTCGGTGAGAAAACTAGTTGAGTTTTTGCCCCGTTTGATGACTTTAACCACTGCGCCACCTCGGCGCAGTGGTTAAATGCAGCACTGCAGGCCACTTCAGCTGACTGCAGTTCTGCAGTTCGGCTGTTCTAATCTCACCGGCTCAAAGGTTGACTCAGCCTTCCATCCTTCCGAGGTGGGTGAAATGAGGACCCAGACTGTGGGGGCGATATGCTGACTCTGTAAACCGCTTAGAGAGGGCTGAAAACCCTATGAAGCGGTATATAAGTCTAACTGCTATTGCTATCTATCTATCTATCTATCTATCTATCTATCTATCTATCTATCTATCTATCTATCTATCTATCTATCTATCATCTATCCATTCTATCTATCTGGGTGAAATGAGGACCCAGACTATGGGGGCGATATGCTGACTCTGTAAACCACTTAGAGAGGGCAGAAAGCCCTATGAAGCGGTATATAAGTCTAACTGCTATTGCTATCTATCTATCTATCTATCTATCTATCTATCTATCTATCTATCTATCTATCTATCTATCTATCTATCTATCTATCTATCCATTCTATCTATCTGGGTGAAATGAGGACCCAGACTATGGGGGCGATATGCTGACTCTGTAAACCACTTAGAGAGGGCAGAAAGCCCTATGAAGCGGTATATAAGTCTAACTGCTATTGCTATCTATCTATCTATCTATCTATCTATCTATCTATCTATCTATCTATCTATCTATCTATCTATCTATCTATCTATCCATCCATTCTATCTATCTGGGTGAAATGAGGACCCAGACTATGGGGGCGATATGCTGACTCTGTAAACCACTTAGAGAGGGCAGAAAGCCCTATGAAGCGGTATATAAGTCTAACTGCTATTTCTATCTATCTATCTATCTATCTATCTATCTATCTATCTATCTATCTATCTATCTATCTATCTATCTATCTATCTATCTATCTATCTATCCATTCTATCTATCTGGGTGAAATGAGGACCCAGACTATGGGGGCGATATGCTGACTCTGTAAACCACTTAGAGAGGGCAGAAAGCCCTATGAAGCGGTATATAAGTCGAACTGCTATTGCTATTGCTATTGCTATCTTGCCGTGTTGGTTAAGGGAATCCCCTGCCGTTGTTTTCAATTACAACGCAGTTGTTCAAAGTTTAGTTTATTAGTTTTGTATGCCGCCCACTCCCGAAGGACTCCGGGCGGCTTACAATAAAAAGGGAAGGGGGATAAATAACACAGTACAACAATTAAGAGCCTTAAATGGGAACCTGACCACTGGTTTACATAATCAAAAGCCATAATATAATCCAGGATTACAAGGATTAGCCCTGTAAAGTGGGGAACAAAACCAAAAGGAGATTTCTTCCAACAACCGGTTCTCCGAACTGCTTAGAAAGTTACCAACCGGTTCTCCCAGATAGGTGCGAACTGGCTGAATCCCACCACTGCTACATCTACTATGGTCTGCGTCAGGGATCACCAAAACTTCGGATCTCAGGGACCACTAAATTCATAATTTTAAATCCTGCGGAGCACTAATATGATTTTTTTTAAAAAAAAGATAAATAGTATTTAGTGCAATATAAAAAATGCAAATAATTTTTCTGCGGACCACCAAACTTTTCAGTGGTGACCACTGGTTTACATAATCAAAAGCCTTAATATAATCCATAAAGCAAATTAGGCATCTTTTGGCAAATCCCTTGTCTTTTCTAGGCACCCACATGTTAACAATATGATCTCAGGCCCCTCTGTCTGTTTTGAATCCAGCTTGTACATCTGGCAGTTCTCATTCGGTGCATTATTGAAATCTGGATTGCAAAAATATTAGCTTACTAGCAGAGAAGTGTGGTACTATGAACGTTATTTAGCACTGCCCTATAAACTGATCTTTTATACCATCCCTTAGCCTAGGCTCTGCTTTCTATATAGGCTTACAAACCACATAGTTCTTTAACTGTATCCACTGGTTCCAGCACAAATCCGCGAAGCCCTTATCCGCGGAGACATAAGCGCGAAGACTAATTTGCGCCGTTCTAAGCACTAAGGAAAAACGCGACCCTACCGCAATGACATAATCACGGAGGGCAAAATCGCGCATTCCCAAGCACTCAGTACCCTAAACCTAACCCTAAACCTAACCCTAACGCTAAACCTAACGCTAACCCTAACCCTAATCCTAAAACAAACCCCTAAACCTAATCCTAACGCTTACCTTAATTGAAGTCGGCTTTCTGCTGCAGCGCCGTTTTAAAGCGCCCTTCTGTTGCCGCGCTGTTGTCATGGCGGTGATGACGCGCGGTGATGACGTCGTGGCTTTAGCGCCGCGATTTTATCGCTGCAATTTTGACCAGCGCGGTTTTGTCGTGCCACGGTATCCACCCTCTTGTAGGATTATAACAGTACTGCTGGTAAATTATTCAGTACCTTCAGCTTTGCTATTAGTAATATTTTCTTTCTTTTTTTAAACGGAGCAATGAGAAGGCAACCTCCTTCTGCAGGTCAGTTTTGTGGGTGCAGGCAGTCCTTAACTTACGACCACAGTTGACCCCCCCCCACAAACTGTTCCTCGGTGAAAAAATTAGTTGAGTTTTTGCCCCATTTGATGACTTTTTCTTGCCGTGTTGGTTAAGGGAATCCCTGCCGTTGTGTTCAATTACAACGCAGTTGTTAAAAGTGAATCTGGCTTCCTCGTTAGTTTTGCTTGTCCGGGAGGTCGCAAAAGGGGATCATAAAGCAGACGTAAAGTGAGATTTGGACATTAAGTGTGAAACCTACTGGGTCAGGCTGGACAGCCTCTTAGAGCCCCTTTACTTCTATATTAAAAGCCACATAGGCAGAGTTGCAAAAGAAACAGGAAGCCAGTGCCTAACCACAAGATATCCCTATGTCAAAATCTATGTCAAAAGTCCAAGGTTCAATTAATAGCAGTTAGACTTATATACCGCTTCATAGGGCTTTCAGCCCTCTCTAAGCGGTTTACAGAGTCAGCATATCGCCCCCAACAACAATCCGGGTCCTCATTTCACCCACCTCGGAAGGATGGAAGGCTGAGTCAACCTTGAGCCGGTGAGATTAGAACCGCTGAACTGCAGATAACAGTCAGCTGAAGTGGCCTGCAGTACTGCACCCTAAGCACTGCGCCACCTCGGCTCTTAATAAAGTTCTTCCAAGGAGGGGAGAGGGCAACCGATTTAGATACGAAGTTTCTGTTGTGTGATCTTTCATTTTAGCACTTCTGTTGTTTTCATACATCTTTGAAGCGAGGTTTTTAGAAAATAAACATTAAGTCAAAGGATGAAGCCAAAAATTGTATCTGCAGTGGCATCAGCCTCTGAAAAAAAACCCCCATAATTACAGCAATTTTTCTTCTGTAGAGGATCTGTATATATATATTAGAGCACAGAATTGCTCCTAAAATTTTTTCTTCGTTACAGGATTCCATTCCGGCATCAACCTTACTTTTTGGCAATGCTTCTGACAATACCTCCAATTCTTTAGCTCAAAGACTAGGTACGTATGTGCATGAATTTTTAAAACTTAACACAGGGAAAAGGAAGGGGGGAAAAATCCATGATCACATAGGTTGGGCTTAATTGACATCCTTCGCGTGTGCTGGTCACCACGATACAAAAGTTTTTTAAAAAATGTAATGGCTCAAATTATATGGGATGATCCTAAACCTTCTGCGCTTTGAGCAATCTTTGAGTATGTTTATTATTATTGTTTTAAATCAGGGATGAGGAACTATGGTCTTTTGTGGACTTCAACTCCCAGAATTCCTGGGCCAGCTGTCAGACCGGGAACCCATCTTTTTACCTTTGGGATTTCACGCCTGCCACATTTTCTACTGCGGGAAACTGAGAGAGAGGATTATAGTGTGGGTGATATGTAGCCATAATAACATTCTTTCTCTGAAAATCAAGGCCATTTTGTCCTGCAGCTGCTAATGAGGTGACTGGGAGGCATCTCCAGTTTTAGATGGCACCTGATTGGATCATATGATGGACATGTGGGTTCTGGGCAGGGACTTGAAGTTTCACTTGGGTGGGGAAAAACTGGAAGCTTTCAGATTCGGGTTTCCCCGGATGTGCCAATATGACATCTCTAATAAAATGGAACTTTGGGGAAACTCGGGCCATGGAGTCTTCTGTCGTTGGGGGTGTTTTTTGGAACTCTTGACACCAACTATGCTGGCTCAAGAATTCTGACAGTTGAAGTCCACAGGTGCTAAAGAGGCCACAGTTCCCCCCCTCTACTTTACATAATGCTCCTTCCCAGAGAACCCCTGGGGATAGCAATAGCAGCAATAGCAGTTAGACTTATATACCGCTTCATAGGGCTTTCAGCCCTCTCTTAAGCGGTTTAGAGAGTCAGCATATCGCCCCCCACAGTCTGGGTCCTCATTTCACCCACCTCGGAAGGATGGAAGGCTGAGTCAACCTTTGAGCCGGTGAGATTAGAACCGCTGAACTGCAGATAGCAGTCAGCTGAAGTGGCCTGCAGTACTGCACCCTAACCACTGCGCCACCTCGGCTCTGAAAGCAATTCAATTCCTGTTTTAAAGCAAGCCTTTTATCCCAAAGAACTCCCCAAAGTGTGTTATGCGGAGAATTTATCCCAAATGTAAAGCAACTACCTCCCAAACACACACCTTTTTGTCAGCAATTGAGTGCTTGGAACTATGGGGAACACATGATGGTATTTGATTTGTGCTATGACATCCCTTCAAAGATTGATATGATGTGTGCTTTGTTTATGTTTCAGCCAGCAAGACTAAAAAACAGATTTTTGTCAGTTATAGCATTCAAAATACTGACAACAGCTTCATACTACTTGTAGAAAACCGTATCAAAGAAGAAATGGCAACTTTCCCAGACAAATTTTAGTTCGGGATAGTCATGTTTTTTGTGTGTTTATATTTGTGTTTTTTTTAAAGATGATTTTTTGGTTCCACCACAAAACCGCGGTAGACAAAAGCGCGGTCGACGAAAGCGCATATGTGACATCATCAGAGCGCGACGAAAAAGATCGAAAAATGTAAAAATAAAGCGAAAACCTTACCCTAACCCCCCCAAACCTAACCCTAAACCTAACCCTAACCCTTAACCTAACCCTTAACCTAACCCTAAACCTAACCCTTAACCTAACGAAAAACCTAACGCTAACCCTTAACCTAACGCTAAACGTAACGCTAACGCTCTAAACCTAACCCTAACCCTAAACCTAACCCTTACCTTTATGTGAATCGGCTTGCTGTAATTTAATTTTTATTTCAATTTTTCGATCTTTTTCGTCGCACTGTGATGACGTCACATACGTGCTTTCATTGACCGCGCTTTTGTGGAACGCGGTTTTGATGGGTCACAGATTTTTTTTTGTAAAAAAAATATGTCACTGAGATATATTTTTTGGATGGCAAAATGCATTCAGTTTCTCAAGAGTATCTCTTTGAACTAATGAATGAATCTACATATCAGTATATAATGAAAAAAGAAAGAAGAATTCAGTTCTTTAGATATTCCTGTTGGGAGAATATAGAACTGGAATAAATGCTGCAACATTTGACAGATGTTGCCACCTACTGTTTCTGCTTGACACGACATAGATCTGTTTTGAATTTTCCAATCACACGTGATCCAGTTCTGTAGCATCAGATCAAAGACAAAATGAATCTGTTCAGTGGAAAGTATTAGATTTGGAATTGATTCATTGCAGAATAGATGCCCATAGCAAACCAAGTCAAGGAAAAAAGACTTAAAACTTATTCAATAAGTGTAGTCTTATCAGCTTCCCTAACAATTTTTGATGGGATGGTGCGGAATTGGATCAACTACTTTCCCATTATATGAGCACCAGTGGCGAACAGGCTTACATTTTTTTACAAGAAAGGGGGAAGCATTCTAGAAGAACATTTGTGAGACGGGGGAGAAAGAGAGTCACATGCTCTTTCTCAGGAAAAAAAAAATGAATTTCAATGTATAAAGTGAAATAGCTAGATGTAGATTGTATTATGAAGAAAACCACTTGTGCTGTCAAATTAAAAACATAAATAAACCAATATGTAATATTTACTCTTACGCGCTTTGTGATTCATCTATTAAATCAATAACAAGACAAGCTACATTTCAGTTGCGCTTACATGGGGCTACCCTTGAAAAGCGTTCGGGGACTGCAGCTAGTCCAGAATGCGGCCGCGCGAGCGATATTGGGTTTACCTAGATACACCCATGTTACTCCTATCCTCCGTGAGCTGCACTGGCTACCAATTGGTCTCCGGACGCAATTCAAGGTGTTGGTTATCACCTTTAAAGCCCTAGATGGCTTAGAGCCAGCATACCTGCGAGACCGCCTACTGCCACATTCCTCCCAGCGGCCGGTGAGATCCCACAGGGTGGGCCTCCTTCAGATGCCGTCAGCCAGACAGTGTCGGCTGGCGGCTCCCCGGAAGAGGGCCTTCTCTGTGGCTGCTCTGACCCTTTGGAACGAACTACCCCCAGAGATCCGGACCTCGCCCACCCTCATGGCCTTCAGAAAAGCTGTTAAAACCTGGCTATTCCAGCAGGCCTGGGGCTGTTGACCTCACTGGAGGTCCAGCCCCAATCAGATTGAGTGCACGTGTGATGTTTTAAATTGTTTTCCTTTATTTTTTATTAATTACTCTTCTTTTCGCTTTGTAAGCCACCCGGAGTCCTCCGGGATTGGGCGGCCTATAAATCTACTAAATAAAATAAAATAAAATAATAAAATAAAATAAATAAATAAATAAATAAATAAATAAAATAATAAAATAATAAAATAAAATAAAATAATAAAATAAATAAGATAAAATAATAAAATGAAATAAATAAAATAAATAAAATAATAAAATAAAATAAAAAAAAAAATAAAAAATAAAATAAAAAAAAAAAATAAAATAATATAAAATAAAATATAAAATAAAATATAAAATAAAATAAAATAAAATAAAAATAAAATAATAAAATAAAATATAAAATAAAATAATAAAATAATAAATAAAATAATAAAATAAAATAATAAAATAAAATAAATACATACATACATACATACATAATAAATAAATAAATAAATAATGCTCAGCTTCATTCAGTCACCCTGATTCTTCCCTGAATAGAAAAAAGGGAGGTATTCTTGGGGAAAGCAATTTTGGGCAAAGCAGCATCTGTAATAGTGCAAAATGGGGTAATCCCAACAAAACAGATAAAACACTCGAGTCCAGCAATAATGGAGCAACATCTTTTATTCCTGTACATTTTACATACAAAGTTGTTCAGTAGGTACAACGGGTGTAACATCATGCAGACATTTAGCTTTTAAGACTGTTCTCCAGTAGTTGATTGTTAAGCTTGTGCTATGAAGAAGCACCAACTACTCGTGATAAAAAAAAAGGTACAGTAACAACGATTAGTCAAGAAAACATCATCAGAAATTGAGGGAAAGGGTGGGGATGTCATCCACTTACAGACATTAGCACACTACTCTGTTCCAAAAAAGTTTTTCACACAGTACATTGGAAAAAATGAGGTTTTGTTAACTTTTATTTTTTTTTAAAAAATCAAGTGTGAACCATATTCAACACTTGTCTTTCTGTCCCAGCGGTAGATGCAACTTGACATGACATTCAGAGTTCATTTTAATGGCACTTCTGAATTTGGTGACTTTTTCCTTCTTCTTTAGTTTGGCTATAGGAACTGGCGACGTAAATAGTTGGTAATTTAAACAACAACAACAAAAACAACAACAACAAAAACTGAGAAACCGAGCCAACAATTCAGAATACTCATAAGAATTCATTCTTACAATGATCCATAACAAGGTTCTCTGCACCATTTTTAAATTCTTTTAATATTTTTTTAACTTGTTTTTATGTAAGCCGCCCGGAGTCCTTCGGGATTGGGCGGGCATACAAATCCATTAAATCTTAAATCTCATTTTCAAAATGTTTTGATAACAAATGGCGCACCAAGTCTTGGAATGTCCAATGTTGATCTGAACTTTCTTGCTATTAAAAAGGTTTCTAATAAATTATTTTCAAATATACTTCCCCCCCCCCCAAAAAAAATGGCTGAACTTGGAATTACCGACAGCAGAAGTAGAAAAACTGAAGTGGACAGAAGAGATACCGATGGGATACCCTTGTTTGGATAAATATGAGGATTTATTTATTTCTCTTCTGGGGCCAGGGCAGCCTGCTAAGAGCTTCCTAGCTGGAAGGTCCTGACTGTCGTGGTTCTTAAAATTTCTTCGCCAAACAACATATGCCGTTTTTTATTTAATTTGGCAAGAACCAAGGATACGATCTGTGTTCAGTTTTCAGGCGTTCTTGTGCTGAAGCTGGTCTTAAAATCTGTGCAACTAGAGAGCATCCCTTCCCTTTTTCTACATTGCAACAGCTTGTAGGCGATGAAGCAGAAGCTGATCTGACAAGAACGCACATTCTGTGGTTCTGCAGATTGTTAAGCTTCAAAGCTGCCGCAGGGAAAGGCTGGTATGTTGTTGCTTGATTCTCCAGAGGATAAAATGGCATTGGGTACATGATGAGTCTCAAATGATAATTTTTAATGGAGAGTTCAAGTCATTCTCACAGGAGACAATGAGTGTGGTAGTGGCAGTTGAACCACACCGATGCCGCAATATATTCGCAGACACAAGTTTCCTACCACTTCTGCTGAAACCTAGACCCATTGAAAGGAATGGCCAGATGACCATTTTCAATGGGGGATGGGAGCTCTTGTTGATCAACCTTTTCCTATCAGAGAACAACATTTGAAACTCTTTTTTTTTTTTTTTAAATAGATTTAATACAGGTATTGCCGTTCTGTCCCGATTGAACATTCAAACTGGCTTACCGTTTAAAACAACAGTGGGGGGAAATAGATGCCACCCAATTAAAGACAGTGTTGTGCTAAAAAGATTTGGTGGTGAATGGATCCTAGTGGAACATGGCCTCATTCTTGCTGGTCTCCACTCAGTTTTGAGGACCATAAAACCTGCTTTTCAGTCTTAACGAGAAGAATGAAGCTATACACCACGTACCTCAGGGGTGGGTTTCAACCGGTTCGCGGCGGTCCCCGCGAACCGGTTGGTCGGCGAACCCGGAAGTAAGTAACTTCTGGGAACGGCGAAGGGCCCACCCGCCCGCCCGCGCTCCTTACCGGTCTTTGAAGGCTTCTGTGCTTCCACGCAGGCGCATGGCACATACAGCGCCTGTGCGATTCTCCGCGAGCAGCTGGATGGCACATACAGCACCTGCGCGAGTCTCCGCGAGCAGCTGGAGCATCGCGCAGGCGCTAAGACGCATGCGTGAACTGCGCACGTGCACGAGGACGCCGCCGGCCCTGTTCCAACCGAACCGGTTGGAACGGGATTAGCAACCCACTACTGACGTACCTGCAACATTTCACACACTGGAAAAAGCTAAAACATCAATTAATGCCTAATAAATAAATATATCCAAGTCCTGTGAGGCTGCCTGACAGTTTGTCAAAGTTATAGACTATAGGCTGTGTGCGTGCAATCAGCTCTGTACTAAGGACCGTTGCCAACGTCTAGGGACAATGCTAAAGTTGTAAAAAAAACGGAGAACTGTCCAAATGTTGATAGGCTGCAATAAGTAGTTGATTTTCCAGAAACAACATGGGGACCAAGTATGTAGTAGTTCAGTCTTAAGAAGAATACTCGAATGGGATGTTATGGAAAAACATTGCCAATGGTTTGCTACGAGCAAGCCTCCCGCAGCGTGCAGCTTATTATCGGAGGAGACAGCAGCAGAGACCCATCACACCACAACTGTAACAAACTTCTGTGAGTCCTTGAAAATGGATCAAAGTTCACGTATGTAGGTCAAGTTTTATGAGTAGCCTTCGGAATCTAGGGTTGCGCTTGAGCACATTCAGTAGAATCCGGTGGTCCTGCGGATAATTTTATGCCCACTTACTTCATCCAAAAATAATTTAAATTTAGGCGTGCAACATAATTTATTAGAAACACGTTCTACAAAACTGCCTTCAACAAAAACGTCGTGAGGACTCCCGACTGACAGTCTTCCATGAGGCAAATTGCAAGGAAAGTTGGGCACGAATAACGACACATTAATTCCAAATACCGGATTCAGACCAAAATAATAAAAAGCACATCTTTAAAAACAAATCTTTTTTTAAAAAAATCACCAAGAGCTCTCTCATCTTACAAATATACAATCTCCAACCATTTGCACTCTTTCTCCGCTTGTTTGTAAAGTTAAGGAGCGTCACATCAGAAAGTGGTGAGGACTGTAGGAATGAACACAACGGGGACTTTGAACCATGGCAAAATGCAATCAATTCCCTATATTACTGCATGGTTGTTTATAAAGACTATATGTACAGGAGTGGGGAGTTTAAAAAAAGCTACTCCACAGCGTACAGACTGCAAAAGTGCTCTGTTGTCTTACTTGGAGCCTGGATGTCAATAATAAATCCCCCTCCCACAAAGAAAAAAACACAAGGCCCCCACTCCACTGAAAAATAACTCTATACTAGAAACTTGCTGTTCCTGATGTATCACTTAATAACAAGCATCATATAAAAGGCAAAAGGCGTCACACGAATTTGGCACATGAATACTGCACAATTCAAAGGGCCTTATTTTTTTTTTGAATGTGATGTCGAAGAGATAAATGGAGGGGGGGGTGGTCATGTTAAAACCGGACAGTTTACTACAGTGTGCAAAAAAAAATAAATGAAAAAGGCTGGAAAAACAAGTTGTTTTTCCCCCACCTCTGATCTACACAAAACAGAAGTAAGAAGATACACAGAGAAGTCAACAGACAATATACGGAAAGAAAGGAAGAAGGAAGGAAGGAAGGGGCATAACAAGGAAAGTTGCACAAAAGTGGGTCCTTAACACTTTACCCACAAATGCAAAATATACATCAAACAAAATGACCACCACGTGAAGAGCTCTTACACATCACCGCACTGGCTGCTGCGTTGATTTAAATGGGACATCAATCTCATGATGGTGATGTTCGTTAAAAAAAAGGGAGTAGGAATAGTTTTAACTAGCCACAAGTTCAGATCTTGCGTGAAGCTGACTCTGAGGGACCCTTGCCTAAGTAGCACTGCTGAGACAGCCAAGGATTGAGCAAGAGCAGGAGATTTAAATTGCCAGCAGATACTACGGATGGATCTGTGGGGAAGAGGAAGGAGGAGACGATGTGTTTCCATGAGCTTCCTGCTCTTCAACGCAGCTGAGGCAGAAGCAGCTGAGTTTCAACAGCAGTTACCTTCAGGTTTACTTAGGACCAGGGAGTTAAGGATCTATTTTCAGCCCCCAGTGATCATAGGGGGTCTCGGCTTTTATTTATTGTAGGGTTTAAAAAAAAAATGAAGAATCCTACAAGAGCACTTTGGAGTTTGTGTTGGTGCACTTATGGCAGCCATTTTGAAAGGTTTCAATAGTAAAAAGGGCAGCTGGTTGGCAATAGATGCCAATTACTTCGGATGTCACATGCACCAAAATCTTCTTAAAGGGGACTTTTCAACCAGTTGCTTCCCATTATAGCAATAGCAGCTAGACTTATATACCGCTTCATAGGGCTTTCAGCCCTCTCTAAGCGGTTTACAGAGTCAGCATATCGCCCCCAACAATCCGGGTCCTCATTTTACCCACCTCGGAAGGATGGAAGGCTGAGTCAACCCTGAGCCGGTGAGATTTGAACAGCCGAACTGCAGAACTGCAGTCAGCTGAAGTAGCCTGCAGTGCTGCATTTAACCACTGCGCCACCTCGGCTCTTTCTCCTATATTTCCCCCCCCCCGCCTAAACTTGATCTTTAAGTCATTGCACTTATCCATCAGAATCAAGCATTCCTTAGAACAAGGATGATGATTGTTGGGTCTGCCTAGAATTTCAGCCCATGGCTTCTGGGACAACTATTTTGCAATCATTTATCCCCCTTTTCAGGTTGGAGGTAATTTTCTAAAAAGCATTACCTCTTCCTTTTTAAGTTAAAGAATAATTCTTGATAGTGTTTATTATCAAGGAGGGCTTTTTGAAACGGCTTCCTGTTCTTAATTAGCAGACACTTGAAAGGATAGCAGTAAAAATCTTTCCCACTTAAAAACCCTATCCGTTTAACCTCTTCTCGAAAAAAAAAAATTGCCTCCTTGTGCAGTGTTTTTTATTTTTACTGTAAACAGCAAATTTACACGCGGATTCCTCAACTTCTAAATTAAGAGCTGTTAAAGATACCCCAGGGCTTCTGATCCAAACTTTTTTTTCCTGCTACTTGAAACGCGTGACCCGACAAAAGCGCGAACGTCATAAGCGCGCCGACAAAACCGCGGCGCTAAAACCGCGATGTCAAAAGCGCGTTGACAACAGCGCGCCGACATCAGCGCGATTTAAGTTAAGGTAAGGTTTAGGGTTAGGTTTAGGGTTAGGTTTAGGGTTAGGTTTAGGGTTAGGTTACAGCGTGCTTCTGTCGGTGCGCTGTTGTCGGCGCGCTTCAGGGCTCATTCGTCGCTCATTCGTCGCACGGTTTTGTCGGCGGGGTTTTGTCACCGCGGTTTAGTCAGGCGCCTTTTTTTCGTTCGCGCATTTGTGGTGGAACCCTTGAAACGCAGTTGGAATTTAGTTTTATGGGCACACACTTTCACAGTAGCTAGGACTAGGAGGTTGGAAGGAGGAAATATTAATTATCTGGAGAGATCAAGGGGGAAAAAAAAGATGACTCAAAACGCCAGTAGCCAACAAATTCATTGTTGCAGCAAGAGATGCCTCATACCCCTAGAAAAAAAACACAAAAAATAAACAATAAAATGAAACCCAAACCATACCGCCTCATGATTTCTTTCTTGGAATGGCTGCTTTTCTTGAGAGTAACATGGCTTCATCTTTATGGTCAACAAGAGAAGAAGAACAGAATAAAGTGCTTTCATGGAGAAAATCGACAAAATAAATAGAACTATTTCATGGCAGGGGGGGAAAAAATGGACAGTGATCTCCAGCCAGTTTTTCTAAAGATGCATTTCCCCCACATTACTGTGCCTCAAAGCAATTTGTATCCCCATCACAGATTTCTAGAAGTGGCTTTAGCAGCAGAGTCTTAATTTCCCTGTGTATCCATCCCTTCTTCTCAATGGTTTGTAAATCTTGGACGAGAAGCAAACCCACAACTCAATGCTCCTCCTCCTCCTCCTCCTCCTACATTGCTTTCATCCCGTTGGCAGTGACGATCTCGGTCACCCCATCATTCACGGTTGCCGAATCATGGAGGCCGGAGTAATCTTTAAGTTCAGAGTTCGTGAGCAGCAGGGGTTGCTCCCCCTTCTTATGCGGTATGAGAGGCTGCCGGGTGTAATGTTCACCATCTGGAATGTTCTCCGGCAGGTTCTGGTTTTTGCTCTCTGGCAAGAGGAGAATGCAGATGATACAGATGAGGGTACAACAGGCAAAAATCACATGATGGAGGAAGTAGCCTTTCTGGTTGTGAAGTTCCATGATGGGTGCTGTCAGCATCCCAAAACCTGCGCTGGCCAGGACGAGGCCAAGGCCACCACCCCTGCGGAAAGAAGCATAGTTCTTCAGTATAGGGCAACTGTCCATGCAATACGGTAACAACATTAGAATAGCTGCACTTGAGCATCTGTTTTCATGCTTCAGGCTCCCCCTCATCTCTCAATTCGGTTACTTATTAGGCCTCCTCCGAATTCCATCAGCCGGCCAATGTCGACTGGCAACTACCCGGAGGAGAGCCTTCTCGGTGGCTGCTCCGACCCTCTGGAACGACCTCCCCGTGGAGATTCGTACCCTCACCACCCTCCAGACCTTCCGCGTAGCCCTTAAATCCTGGCTGTCCCGACAGGCCTGGGGCTAAAGACTTTAACCCCCACTCGAATAGTATGACTGTTGTGCTTTTTAATGATGTATTGTCTTCATGTTTGTAACTTGTTTGTCCTCCCCCCCCCCTGAATTGTGAGCCGCCCTGAGTCCCCTCAGGGAAAAGGGCGGCATACAAATAAAGTAATTACAAAATTACAAATTACTTTATCTAATACTTTTGTTTAACGCCAAATATGTAAAAATGTTTTTAACGCTAAAAAACTCAACACAATTTGCAATCGTTGGAAGGATTGCAATAAAAGTATAAGAGGAATGCCCATGGAAAAGAACCCTTTAATTACTTAAGTGAATTATAATAATGATGGCAACTAGTCGTCCCAAACCATTTTTCCAGCATCTAGCCTGGAATATAAAAAATCGCCCAATGATATCCTTGACCCAGTGGTGGGTTTCAAAATTTTTTTGGAACCTATTCTGCGGGTGTGGCCTCCTTTGTGGGAGTGGCTTGCCGGCCATGTGACCTGGTGGGAGTGGCTTGCTGGCCATGTGACCTGGTGGGAGTGGCTTGCCGGCCATGTGTTCTCTCTCTCTCTCTCTCTCTCTCCCTCCTTCCTTTTGTCTCTCTGTCCCTTTTTTCTTTTTTTCTCTCATCTCTCTCTCACTCTTTTTCTTTTTTCTTTATTTCTTTCTTCCTTTCTTTCTCTCTCTCTCTCTGTCAGTCTGTCTGTCTCTCTCTGTGTGTGTGTCTGTGTGTGTGTGTGTGTGTGTGGCAGTGGTGGGTTTCAAAAATGTTTGGAACCTCTTCTGTAGGTGTGGCCTGCTTTCCGGGTCCACTGGTGGAACCTCTTCTAACCGGTTCGGTAGATTTGATGAACCGGTTCTACCGAATAGGTGCGAACTGGCAGGAACCCACCTCTGCCTTGACCCCAATAGAAGCCAAGAAACTTGGCCACTTACTATTGACTTTTTAAAATATTTGGTTACACAGTACATGAGAGAACCAAAGATGGACCATGGCCAAGCCTGAGAACTTATGTTCACTTGTTGGTGTCCTTCTGCCAAGGTTGGCATGGATTATAAAAGCAAAAGGAATAGCTGATTGGTTAATAAGTGACAATAAGTGACAATTATTGACAGCAGCAAGAGTTGTGTTTCTTTCAAGAATTATTTTCAGAAATCAAATGAATTTTTTACTCAATAAAGTCTTATTGTGCCAGCCCTGTTGCTGAGATGGACATAAAACCGAACAGTTGTGTATACAGTAGGTGAAAATTATTTCATCACTCGGTTCTAACAATAATCAGCAGAAATGAGGAGATGTCACAATGAGGTGTTCCGCTGTCTGCTTTAAATCTGCATTTATCATCAAGTACAATCCAAAAATAGGTAAAATATGTTATTAAAACTAATAGAATACCTTAAAACAATACACTTTTTATTCAAATAGACATTCATCATTTTCTAGAATAGATATGATATGGGCTTCAGCAGAATTGATCTGCAATGTACAAGAAATTGAGATTGGAGCAAGCATTAACTATTCTTCTCTTCCACTGTTTAGCCTTTGTTTTCTATCCTACGAAAAACAGAAACCTGGAACACGTAATTCTTTGTGTTATCGCTAGAGAGCAACCTTTCCTCAAGTTTATTTTATAAGAAATATAAAAGCAGGGAGCCGGATTACTGAAAAAGATATACTGATGACAGGCTTCTGTCCGCTCCCTTTTCACTGTCACATTTTATATCCACTATAAATTTGGAAGTCCTTCAGGAGCTATCGTTTTTTAAAAAATGTTTCTTTTAGCTAATGAATTAAGTACACATGAATGTGTAGAACAATGACAATTCTGGCTTGGATCCAAATATAACAAATACACAATGATAGAGGCTTTAATGACACTGATTTCTAAAAAAAAATATTTTCTAAGTGTGCCTCTTGGGATTCAACACATTATATCAGAATGAAATCATTCTTTGATCAAACAGTGGGAAACAGAACAATTTCTATCCACATTTTCCATACTATCCATGAATTTTGTTGTGTCTACATTTACTTATCTTTTATCTAAGGTCAGCCTCCAAAGTTTTTTTTTTTTTAAGGAAGGAAGACACCAAATAAATGTATCTGCCCCTTTCTCCATCTTTCTTTTATCTCTCTGTAACAATCCTCTCGAGATCAAGTGATCACACTGTTTCATCTCCTAAAATTCAGTCTGTGGAATTTATTATCTCTTGTTTCCTAGTAGTGCTTAAAATCAGGAATCTCTACAAATATATTGGCTCTGTCGGGATTCTACAATAGGCCTTTTTGGTGAAAAATGTTTTTATTTAGATATTCACACTTTAGGGAGTTTCCAAAAGCTGCTCCTATACTTTCATGGAATATATACAAATGCTTCAATGGAATATGGAATATGGATGAGAATCACTCCCAAATAATTTCAGGAATTATTCTCTCACACATTCTGGGTGCTATCTCTCTCACTCTCTGAAATTACTTGAGAATGATTCTCTTTCTCAGCTTCCTTTGATTTTTCTGCTTGTCCCTCTTTGCCCAAGTAATAAAATAAAGGGCAAAAGAAATCCCGGTTTTTCTATCCGAATGAAGAGAGAAAATGTGGCATAGTGCTAAAGATGCTTGACTAGAAATAGGGAGAGCCAAGTTCTGGTCCTCCCCTAGGACAGAAGCCAGCTGGATGACCTTGAACAATCACTCTCTCCACCCAAATCAGCAAGCCAGATGAAAAGCACAGTCCTTATCACATCACATACTGATAAGCTTCATTGAAACAATGAGGCAAGTTCTTTCAGTGAAGCTAAGAAGAACAGCTGAGACAATTTCCATTTTGTTCCTTTTGCCCAGATTCCGATCTGGGCAAAGAGATTGAGAAATGTTTCGAATGGGAATGTCGGCTGGCGACTCCCCGGGGGAGAGCCTTCTCTGTTGCAGTACCAGCCCTCTGGAACGAGCTCCCCGTGGAGATCCGGACCCTTACTACCCTCCCGGCCTTCCGCAAAGCCACCAAGTCCTGGCTGCTCCAGCAGGCCGGGGGGCTCTTGAAATATCCGGTCCCCCGGAAATTGTGACTGTTGTATGTTGTTTGTGTATTATCCCCCCTCCCTTGTTTTATTGTAAGCCGTCCGGAGTCCTTCGGGAGTGGGCGGCATACAAATCAATAAAACTATAAACTATAACTAACTAGTCTGTTTTCCTTTCATTAGCTTTAGGGATCAAAGCGACTGTATGGACTAATCACAAGTGGTATGCAAAACAACAAAACAAAACAATGTCCTTACTAGTTTTTGGAGGTTTGCCCCCAAAATGTCTACTCCTAAAACTAGTTGATCAGAGGATCAATGTCTATACATAAGGATGGAACTTCAAAACGTCTTCTGTTCCTAGAATGAACTCTTGTTTAAATACCTTATTACAGTTGGGGTGATCTCTGCGCAGAAGAATACACTCAGGCTTCCAACTGCGTGCGATGAGAACATCCCCACGATGGAAAACGTAATGGAGAATTTGTCCTTTACGGTGTCACTCATACCTGTTTGGAAACATGCAAATACGTCATTCGCATTCTCTCTCTCAAGGACTGACAGCTCCCCCTTGTTTAACGTGCCCCTCTACCAACTACAACAGTTGGCCCCTGTACACATTTAGGAGACTGTCATGAAGAGTGGCTCCGTGCAGCCTGAAGAACGGCTCTCTTGAGAAGCTCCAGCCCCGAGATCGCGTAACACTGTTTCGACAGCGTACATCCGCCGTCTGACAGATTGATAACCCTTTCCTCGGGTGAAGAGGAAGGGGGAGAGCTGCTGAGCTTGGGAAGAGCTCCATTAACGCCCCCCACCCAGGAGATAATTCTGGGGTGTGGAAGGTGTGAGCCACCCTGCAGCTCGGCACACTCCGCGCCCGGGACTCATTCTGCTTTATAGCATAAACCAAGGCTCACGACAGCCCCTGCACAATGTTTGATTTACTTCTGAGCAAAAAGCAGGCAGAGCAAATACCGGAGAATCTACAACTGTAGGTACATTTAAACTTTAGCTCGGTTTTTTTAAAAAAAAATTCCTTCTATTAAAACTAAAGAGACAGAAGATAAAATGGCGCCGGAGTCTTGAAGGCGGGGATGAATCGTAAATTAACAAACAAACTACGGAGCTTAAGATCGCTCTAAAACAGCATTGATTTATTAATGAGTTACAAGAGGAATAATTGGAATAAGCGGTTTGTTTGGACTTAATAATTTGCTGGAAGATAAGCTTAATTGAAGGTTAGAAATGGCTGTAGTTTTCTTGGCAAGGTTTTTGGAAGTGGCTTGCCATTGCTTTCTTCCCAGACTTGAGAAGATATGACTGGCCCAAGGTCACCCAGTTGGGTTCATGTCTAAGGCAGGACTAGAACTCACAGTGTTCTGGTTTCTAGGCCAGCACCTTAATCATAGCACCAAATTGGCTCTTTTATCTCTCTCTTATCTGAAGTATGGAGAGATAAACCTGCCTTTATCATGCATGGCATTGAAAAGAAAAATGACCTCCAATTCCTATGTAATTATAATTAGTCTAAAAGAGAGAAAAAAAACAGGACATAGTTACCCATGTAGGTAAAATACACCTTTGAGCTCAAGGAATAGAT
Organism: Thamnophis elegans; assembly: GCF_009769535.1. Taxonomy (NCBI): domain Eukaryota; kingdom Metazoa; phylum Chordata; class Lepidosauria; order Squamata; family Natricidae; genus Thamnophis; species Thamnophis elegans. The sequence goes on from NC_045548.1 coordinate 4,576,478, forward strand.
ATTCCTATACCATTAAAATCAAGGCTGTCCAAATTTAGGAGGCGGGACTGCCCAAGGATGTCCTCCAAAAAGGAGACTCAGCTAGGGCAAAGTCTAAACTTGATTCGTTTCAATTTACACTTGATTAAAAAAAATGTCACATTGATATTACAGATATTGTAGTTATTCCCCATATGTCTGATGCTTCCCTCTGTTTTGTTAACCTGAAATTTTGTGAAAGCTTTGGGGATGTGTGGCCTTGACCAATAAGATTTATGCCTGTTCACCCCTGATTTAAAAACATGCTTGTTGGGGAAGTTAAAATACAATAACAATAGATATTAAATGGGCGAAATAGTATTTCTTCAAAATTAGCTAATTGTGCTTAAAAGGATTGAAATAGCAGTTAGACTTATATACCGCTCCATAGGGCTTTCAGCCCTCTCTAAGCGGTTTACAGAGTCAGCCTATCGCCCCCACAGTCTGGGTCCTCATTTCACCCACCTCGGAAGGATGGAAGGCTGAGTCAACCTTGAGCCGGTGAGATTTGAACCGCCGAACTGCAGATAGCAGTCAGCTGAAGTGGCCTGCAGTACTGCACTCTAACCACTGCGCCACCTCGGCTCTATAATGTACCCCCAGACCAGTAGTGGGATTCACATTTTTTTTACTACCATTTCTGTGGGTGTGGCTTGGTGGGTGTGGCTTGATGGGCATGGCAGGGGAAGGATACTGTAAAATCTCCATTCGCAACCCACTCCCGGGAAAGGTTACTGCAAAATCCCCATTTCCTCCCAATCAGCTGGGACTTGGGAGGTAGAGAATAGATGTGGGTGGGGCAAGTCAGAGGTGGTATTCACCGGTTCTCTGAACTACTCAAAATTTCCGCTACCGGTTCTCCAGAACCGGTTAGAACCTGCTGAATACCACCTCTTCCCCAGACCAAGATAGCAATAGCAATAAGACTTATATACCACTTCATAGGGCTTTCAGCCCTCTCTAAGCGGTTTACAGAGTCAGCATATTGCCCCCAACAACAATCCGGGTCCTCATTTTACCCACCTCGGAAGGATGGAAGGCTGAGTCAACCTTGAGCCGGTGAGATTTGAACAGCCGAACTGCAGAACTGCAGTTAGCTGAAGTAGCCTGCAGTGCTGCATTTAACCACTGCGCCACCTCGGCTCAATAGGCTCAAGAAAGTTCACTAACATTAATTAAATCGCATTCTAAATGATCTGGAAATGATACCTGAGTCTGGAAGTTGACTGTATTTTCCTATCACTGGATTCCGAACGATAAGATGATGAAAACATGGGAAACAGAAAAAGAAAAGAAAAAAGAACATATGAAGAAAAACATACATCCAGTTGCAGTTGTTTTAAAAAAAATTACAGTGTAGAATTGCTCCTCTAACTACCCCAGCACATTTGTTGTTTAATGATTTGATAAAGCGGAAATACATCTTTTTCCCTGGCCTGCCGTTTTAATTTCCAATTCCCAATAAAAATCCTAATGAGATGATAACAATGAACTGCATAATAGTGGAAGATTCCAGGCTTAGAATTAATGCAAAGTCTCAACAAAAGCTTTTATATTGATAATGTAGGGAAAATAGAGAGAGAATACAGATAGAAACAAATTCAGTTTTAAAAAAAGAAAACTCTTAAGATTTTTAGGCAAGTTTACTGGAGTCTCACAAAATCCTGTTATTGTAAATGTTAGGACTCAATCCTTCTTGAATGCGTTCAAGAAACCTGATCTCCACTTCTTTTCCTGTTTCTCAAGACATCTTTGGATTATTTCAATATTATTTTATGCAATATGTATGTTATATACAGATATGTAACATACATATTACTATGTAATATTGCAATAGCACTTAAAACTTATAAACCACTTCACAGTGCTTTATACAGCCCTCTCTAAGAGGTTTCCGCAGTCAGCATATTGCCCTCAACAATCTGGGTCATTTTACTCCCCGCAAAAGGGTCGAAGGCTGAATCAACCTTGAGCCGGTGAGAATCGAACTGCCAAACTTCTGGCAACTGGCAGTCAGCAGAACTAGTCTGTAGTACTGCATTCTAACCACTGTGCCACCCCGGCTCATAACCAGATATAAAATTTTACAGAGCTGCTTTGCTGTCGTTTGCATTTATATGAAGAGGGATATGATATGAAATCCAAAGTTCCATCCTAGTGATTCATAGAAGATGAGCATTTTAAAATCAAAATAACATTTCCTTGAAGTTTAAGCTCGACCTGTGTATCTTCACGGATAACATCCATGCAGTTGAGAAACGGAATGGAAGTTATTTGTTACTGTCTTTTTCCAAAGAAATGTTTCCAGTCTCCCCAACAGGCTGAGACTCTATAATGCTCTTCCTTCTTCCTTTCATGTATGAAATGTCTAAAATGCTCCTTGGCTTCCAAATCCAGAAAAAAAAATCACCCTTATCCATCTGCTAAGAACTAAAAATGGTATGTTCAAAGTTTGATTGTAGGCATAAATCGCATGGAGCTTTTGCTAAAATATGCCTTCTAAATGCCTGATGCCATATTTCATTATATATCTGCATGGACAGAATCACCTGATCATTACAATCTCAGAGGCATTACTTAAAGTCACACAAGGCCAACATTAATTTAGGCTTCAAAAAAAAAGGAAAATGATATTGGATTAAAAGTAGAGGTGAAAGGTGAATCTGAGTCCCTATGACCTGCTAATAGGATCTTGTGGGATCTTGTGATCTCGGCATCTGCTATTCTCAGCCAAATTCAAATTAACGCAACAGGAGTTGAGATGCTTTCCATTAAAAGTAGCATAATCAGTAAATCCCAGGATAGTTCTGGCAGAGATGGAAATGTGTCATCAGCCAATGTTTTCTTTCTCCTCAATCTCTGAATTTACCCAGACTAGACACAGAGTAGGCTAGAAAATGAATCTTGCAGAGACCCAAGATTTGGCTATATATGTGACAGGGACGTGCAGTCAGGGGAGGCAGGGGAGGCAGAGCCTCACCACTGTCATCCTGAAAAGAAAAGGAAATGTAAAAGGAAAAAGGCAAGAGCTGAGGTCAGGCTGAGCTAGTTGCTGCCAGAGTCACCGTGTGGATGACTCTGCTTAACTGTTTAAAAAAAGCCTCTTAAAAAGCGCCCTCTACAGGAGGAGGCGGGAGAACGATGTGCCTCATCTAGTCTGGCGTTTTATGATCACTCGAGCAGAGTTAAGCAAGGGTTAAAAGCCGAAAAATTCCTGATGTAGATGAGGCACGTGGTTCTCCCGCCTCCTCCTGTAGAGGGTGCTTTTTTAGAGGCTTTTTTAAACAGTTAAGCAGAGTCATCCACACGGTGACTCTGGCAGCAACTAGCCCAGCCTGACCTCAGCTCTTGCCTTTTTCCTTTTACATTTTTTTTTCTTTTCATGATGGCAGGCAAGAGCTGAGTTGAAATCCTCTCTGAAACAGCTGAGAAAGGTACGTGTGTGGGTCGGAAGGAGGGGGAGGAATTCAAACTTCATCCTCCTGGTGCAACTTTGTGTGTGTGTGTGTGTGTTTGAGAGAGGGAGGAAGGAGGGGAAGGGAGAAGAAAAAGAAAAAGAAAGAAGGAAACTTATTTAGCAAAGGAGGAAAACAAATGCTGTCGCTTTAAATCGGAACTGAGCATGCCTGGCTGTGGAATTCTGGAAGTTGAAGTCCACAAGTCTAAACAAATTGCTGCCTCACCAGCCATAAACCTCACCGCACGTCACTGCTCTGATTCTAAATTGTGCAACTGACCTACAGAAAATGATAACCTTGAATAAAAAAGAGATGGTTATAACTAGCAGGTTGCAGGACATAAAACCCCAATTACACAGGGCACAACTATCAGATTATACTTTGCTCTTTCTCTCAGAAGGCAACATTTGGAGTCAGCGCACTGCATTAGCCTTCTAGCTAGTGGGATGTCAGTATATTGGCTTCAGTGATGGGATTCAGCCAGTTCGCACCTATTCGGGAGAACCGGTTGTTAACTTTCTAAGTAGTTCAGAGAACCGATTGTTGGAAGAAATCTCCTTTTGTTTCTTTCCACTTTACAGGGCTAATCCTGTAAGGAAGGCAGGAAGGAAACATTCTGGTGTTGTTTCTAGCCTCATCTTGATTGCCCTGCTAACAGAAACTGCCTCTCCGGTTAACCCTTATTACCATTGTAACAGCTAAGACGAAGCGCCCATCGAGGTGAGTGACATTGACTTGGCCACGCCCACATGATCACATGACCACTGAGCCCCGCCTACCCAGCTGGTCGTTAGGGCAGAGAACTGGTTGGTAAATTATTTGAATCCCACCACTGATTGGCTTATAAGGTGGTAGTGTAGTTTGCCATACTTGGGGTAAAACTGGCATTTGTGGTACCCTGACCAAAATATCTAAACCAACCCGGTGATATACAAGTGTAGAGATGCAGTATCTGGTAATAGGCATTCTGATGTGAGAAATGAAAGGCTATCGAAAGAAGTAAAAAAAAATGGCTACATATTAGAACTGGCTTCTGGTTTGCTATACGTGAAAACAGGGCAGGGCAAGGGAAATACAATGTAAATTGAGCCCAGTGGAAATAGGGGTCCTTAGAATGCATGAAAAAGAAGAAGAGATTGAGCCAGGGTTGAGTGGGGTGGGTGGGTGACTGAATGCGGATTCAGTGAGTGAACAGCATGACAACAGTATGTTGATGGTTTGGTCATGTAGGGCAGTGGTCTCCAACTTTGGCAACTTTAAGACTTGTGGACTTCAACTCCCAGAGTTCCTCAGCCAGTTCCGGATCTAAATTCTTGAGTCTTGTGACACCTATTTTTCCCTTTCTCATTATGTTCAGTTTTATATATAGCAACAGCACCTAGACTTATATACTGCTTTACAGCTCTCTCTAAGTGGTTTATAGAGTCAGCATATTGCCCCCAACAGTCTGGGTCCTCATTTTACCAACCTCGGAAGGATGGAAGGCTGAGTCAACCCTTGAGCCTGGTGAGATTTGAACTGCCAAATTGCAGGCAGCCGGCAGTCAACAGAAGTAGCCTGCAGTACTGCACTCTAACCACTGCGCCATCACAGCTCATAAACTGGAAACCCTGTGGGTAAAGTCAGGGCTCCGTGAATCTGCACTAAACTTTGCAACAGTTCGATGCTGACACTCACAGTTGAGAAGGCCCAGTTGTAAAAGAGACGCCAGAGCAGTAAGGATCATGAAGAGCAGGAGACCCCCTCTTCTTCCGAGAAAACCAACCACTGGGCACATGGCCAGGCAGGACACCAGAGTGATGCTGGCCATGGTGTAATAGTCTGCATAAAAATTGTTGGTGAAGGACATCATTTCTTCATGACCCATCATACTCTTTGCAAAGCAGTGGTGTATTCCGTATCCAGTCAGCCTGTGGGAGACAACATGAGACAAATAACAGGAACCATTCCTTTTACAACTGCACAGTGAATGATTACTTAGGATTATCAGGTGCGACTTAGCCCAATCCCAAAGAAATAGGTTTCCTTTTTAAAAGTCAGGTGGGGGGACGAGAAGGGCCCTAAGTAATGTATTCCTCCCAGTTGCTTGGATGTCAGGACCTGTTGTGGCCCGCCAGCAGTCAGCAGAACTGGCAGTAATTGGACAGTGAGGAGGTTGGGGAGGAGCGTGGGCAGAGGTGGGTTCCTACCAGTTCGCACCTATTCGGTAGAACCGGTTCGTCAAATCTACCGAACCAGTTAGAAGAGGTTCCACCAGTGGACCCAGAAAGCAGGCCACACCTACAGAAGAGGTTCCAAAAATTTTTGAAACCCACCACGGCCACACAGAGAGAGAGAGAGACAGAGAGAGAGAGAGAGAGCGCGGGGGGGTGAGAGAGAGAGAGAGAGAGAGAGAGAGAGGGAGAGAAAGAAAGAAAGAAAGAAAAAAGAAAGAAAAAGAGTGAGAGAGAGATGAAAGAAAAAAAGAAAAAAAGGACAGAGAGACAAAAGGAAGGAAAGACAGAGAGAGAGAGAGAGAGAGAGAGAGAACACATGGCCAGCAAGCCACTCCCACCAGGTCACATGACCGGCAAGCCACTCCCACAAAGGAGGCCACACCCACAGAGTAGGTTCCAAAATTTTTTGAAACCCACCACTGAGCATGGGCCAGTCCTGAAGGCTGGGGAAGACTCGGATGAGAGCTATGCATCGGAGGCAGAGATGGGGCCGAGGCCCCCTGGCAGTGATCAGGTGCCTACGGAGCCAGAAGCAGTGAGGCAGAGGAACAGCTGGAGCCTGTTCCCAGTGTGCACATGTGCAGAGCTGCCGGAAGAAAAGAACAGCTCAGAAATCGGGGTCGACTTGGGAGTAAAGCCACAGGTGGACGGTGAATGGCCCCTCCCATAGGAAATAAAAGAGGAGCGAAAGGGGAGTGGGCTTCTGCAGAAAACAATTTGTACATTCGGTCATTAGATTCATTTCAGGAGTGTGAAGATCTGTCCGTGAATCTCAGAGACTCTGTGCCTGGTCTTTCCTTGCACAGCGCCTCATTTGGGAAATATTGACATGGCAGCTTTCCAAGCTAGATAAGGTCTGTGGTCATAAATATTCCTTTGAAAGACTTTTTGCTAGGCCTTGGCTGAATGTGAATGAGAGGAATTCACATTTGTTTAATAAAAGGGGCTTTGTCGGGGATCAGGACAGTGCCTCGTGCTTTTTGGGGAAGCCCATGTCAGAACAGGACCAAATTTAGCTTTATCATACCAGTATTGTTCTAGAACCAACTAGGAGACCTTGGTATGTAAACCTCTACATGCCAAGACTTGACACGCAAGCTACAGCGCCACGCGGTTCAAACTCCCTACATGAGAGGTCTCTCTCCTGTGGAAAAAGACACAGTCGCGATAACTATGCAACCTGCTACAAGAAAACTACACATGAATGCACTCCCAAAGATTTGCTTAGATTCATAATGGAACACTAATTCTATTCAATATATCTATATTGAGAAAAATTATTGTTCCACCATGAATCTAAGCAAATTTTGGCACGGAGCAGTTGCAATTTGCAATTAGTAGTACCTGGTACAGTGGTGGGTTTCAAAATTTTTTGGAAACTACTCTGTGGGTGTGGCCTCCTTTGTGGGAGTGGCTTGCTGGCCATGTGACCTGGTGGGAGTGGCTTGCCGGCCATGTGTTTTCTTTCTTTCTTTCTCTCTCTCTCTCTCTTTCCTTCCTTTTGTCTCTCTGTCCCTTTTTTCTTTTTTTCTTTCATCTCTCTCTCACTCTTTTTCTTTCTTTCTTTCTTTCTTTCTTTCTTTCTTTCTTTCTTTCTTTCTTTCTTTCTTTCTTTCTCTTTCTGTCTGTCTGTCTGTCTGTCTATCTATCTCTCTTTCTCTCTCTGTCGTAGGAATCTTTTTTTATCTTTAGTGTCTAATATCTGCGGGTATTAAATATCAAAATCTGTGAAAACTCATATTAAGCTATAAATATTCTAAGACATGCTTATTCTAGGCAGATAACACGAACTGCATTGTTCGCATAATCTACTGTACTCCTCCTTAGCCAGGGAAAGAACAAGGGACAGTGCAGAATAAAGAAATAATATATTTGTACATGAGAAATGAGCTGCTTTTTTCAACGTTATTTCACCGATCATGGACCAAATCTTGGAAGCCAATGTTCACAACCAAGAGGGACTATAAACTTGCTTTTAATTTTTTTAAAAAAAACAGAGTTTTGGGCCAATAAAGAATTCTATTCTATTCTTTTCTATTCAAATAACGAATTCCCTGTTCAATACTAAACTAAAGGACATTTTTCTACTCTAGCAAAGAACTGCAGAATCTAAAGGCTAGCAAGAAATCATGTACAATTAGATGGCGCAGAATCTTATTTCGTTTCGTAGTGCGCAGTTTGTCTTTCCCACAACGAACAATTTCCATTAGATTAGCGCATCAGTTGACACGATCAAAAGAGCAACAAATATTTGGATGATTTATTTTTTGTTAAGGAATTATTTCCTACAGGAGCCGGATGGATGTTTGAAAAAAGACTCTGTATTAGGGGTACCACTGAGTGATACGAGAACAGCATCAGGCATGTGGGTAGAACATTTAATGCTGCAGTTACCAATCTATGAACATGCATATACAATCATTCCTAATATGGGCCCTAAAGAAGTTTTACTATTCTCACTATTTAGATAAATAGATGCCTGTTCTGACCCCCCTCTTCGCTCGTTCACAAACGACAGCCAGACAGAACTTCAAAGGAAATATCTTTATCAGTCCCGGCTCAAGCTGGCTGCGAGCCCAAAATAAACATAGATAAAGTCTCTGGCAAAAAGTTACACAGCAAATGCAAAAACAAAACTCTTACAGCAAACCAGGTTTACAGAAAGCAAATCACTTATCCAAGTGTCTCTTTGAATCACTAACTCGAACAGGAACGAAACTGAACTCACGAACAAACGAACGACGAACGTTGACTTCTGCCACTAAGGCGTGGCACCATCAGTCTTTTATCTGCAGGAGAAGAACCTAACGAGCAACAGCTGCTCATTATCCTGCATCCCGAGAGCATCCTAAAACCACTCACTGATAGCAGCTCCAAAGGCTCCTCCTGAGCCACAACAGATGCCTTACATAAAAATATTATGCCAGGGGGCAACCTGTCTCCAAAATCAACCTGCCAACCCCAAATCAACCTGCCAATCCTGTTTTTAGTTGTTGTTTGTTGTTACAGTCATTCAGAGTGATATTGTTAAGTAAAAAATCATGCGACAAAGAAATCAGTTCATTTTGAGGGGACCAGTGGTATCTTGAAATCAGTCATGACTCCTAGTGACTGCCTGAATTAATACCTGCAATTTACTATTACTATTAATCTTCTCACTGTTCCTGTCATCCATCTCCTCCCACTTATGACTGTATGATTAACTTTGTTGCTTGTATCCTTACGATTTATATTGATATTGTTTCCTAGTATGATTTATTTCCTTATTTGTACCCTATGACTATTATTAAGTGTTGTATTTTATGATTTGTGACAAATGTATCTTTTCTTTTATGTACACTGAAAGCATATGCACCAAAGATGAATTCCTTGTGTGTCCATATTTGGCCAATAAAGAATTCTATTCTGTTCTGTTCTATTCAGTGGTCGGTTTAAAATTTTTTAGAACCTCTTCTGTAGGTGTGGCCTGCTTTGTGGGAGTGGCTTGCCAGCCATGTGACTGGGTGGGAGTGGCTTGCCAGCCATGTGACTGGGTGGGCGTGGCCAACTTGTAAAATGTGGTGAAACTCACTTGACAACGCTCTTGCTTAGCAACCAATATGTTGGCTCAGGAACTCTGGCATTGAAGTGTGCAAGTCTTAAAGCTGTCAAGTTACAAGACCCTTGCACCCCTAACCCTTTAGAAAAAAAAACCCCAGGGGTGTTCAAACTTGACAGCTTTAAGACTTGTGGACTTCAACTCCCAGAATTCCTCCTCTCGCTCTTCATCTTGATGATGTGCGGACAGGCAGGAGGAGGGAGCTGGAACCGGTTCTAAACGGCACTGTAGATTTGTGGAACCTCTTCTATAGAAGAGGTTAGAACTGGCAGGAACCCAGCCCTGCTGTGGTCTATTGGTATGTCTACTCTGGTGAAAAGAAGGACTAGGAGAGAGATGATAGCAGTGTTACTAGTGGTGGGTTTCAAAATTTTTTGGAACCTCTTCTGTAGTTGTGGCCTGCTTCCCGGGTCCACTGGTGGAACCTCTCCTAACCAGTTCAGTAGATTTGACAAACCGGTTCTACCGAATAGGTGCAAACTGGTAGGAACCCACCTCTGGTTCTATTGTATTCTCAACAAGATTTCGGAAGTGGTTTCCTATTGTCTGCTTCTTAGAACTGAGAGAAAGGGCCTGGCCCAAGATCATCCAGCTGGCTTCATGTCCAAGGAGGGGACTAGAACGCACCATCTCTTGATTTCTAACTGGGTGCTTTTAACCACTGCACTGAACTGTCTCTCATAATCCGTTCAATAGTGTGCATTTATGATGCTACTTAAATTTAACCCAGGCGGTGGTGGATGACTCTAAGGGAAAAAAAATCATTTTTATGAAAAATAAATGAGCTTTGTTGTAATTTTATTTATCAGCTTAGATACTTTCAGTTGTCAATGAAGCATCTACATGCAAAATTCATTTTAGCTGATTTCTTTCCTCCCTGTTAGATGGTCCTATTTTATCAATGAGATTTCCGTGAACTTTGCAGTAAAGGTTATATGGGACCTTAATACTGGTAATGGAGTCACTGAAAAAAGTTTCAAGATGAAACTAGCAAACAAATAAGCATAGACGTATTTGTATAAGCAGGACAGAAGGCAGAGCAATTTTGTGACCGCTACTGTTGAACAGTTGAAATTAGAAATCTTTCCCAAACTCCTTGAAATCACTCAGGGAGTTATTAGTCATAGCTGTCTCAAAGGTACTTTTTCAAAACAAAACAAAACAACTGGACTGCTTTCTCCACGTATACCTTTGACTAGATTTTCTTAGTCTTTGCTTCATCTCAACTGGAATCATAGGAGGCAACAAAAGCCACTCTCGTGGAATGGATGGCTAAATGCACAGCAGTTGTTAAAACAAATTTTTCTGCTGCAGACTGTCTCTTGACAATGGTAGGAGTAGCAATTCTGGTGTTATAATATACATGTAATGCTTTGGCACTTTATAGAGCAGGGGTGGGACATGGTGGCCCAGTGGCTAAGACGCTGAGCTTGTCAATCAGAAAGGTTGGCGGTAGTACGGCGGTTCAAATCCCTAGTGCCGCGTTACTTGTCCCAGTGCTGGGAAGGTAACAGCGCTCTGTGTGCTTTTGGCATTTAGTCATGCTGGCCACAGGACCACGGAGACGTCTTCGGGCAGCGCTGGCTCTTCGGCTTTGAAACGGAGATGAGCACCGCCCCCTAGAGTCAGGAATGACTAGCACATATGTGCGAGGGGAACCTTTCCCTTTCCCTAGAGCAGAGGTCCTAGATGCAGACCACGCCCCCTCCGGTCCACGGAAAAATGTCTCTCCACAGAACCAATCCCTGGTGCCCAAAAGATTGGGGGCAAAGATTGTAGAGAAAAGGCAGGCAGATGATTCTTCTTCTTCTTCTTCTTCTTCTTCTTCTTCTTCTTCTTCTTCTTCTTCTTCTTCTTCTTCTTCTTCTTCTTCTTCTTCTTCTTCTCCTTCTCCTCCTCCTCCTCCTCCTCCTCCTCCTCCTCCTCCTCATTATTATTATTATTATACAATTGTATCACAGCGGCCAGTTGTTTCGCCGGATTTGGCATTGGTTACTAGTCGGGCCCCACCCAGGGGCCTAGGACGTCGTAACATATTTTCGTAATATGCGTGCAGATCCAAGCAGTGCGGCTTTTTGCATTTGACTGATGGTGATTTTGTCAATTTTTAACTGTTTTAAATGTAATTCCAGTGCTTTTGGAATAGCACCCAGTGTGCCAATTACCACTGGAATTACCACTGCTGGTTTGTGCCATAGTCGTTGAATTTCGATTTTTAAGTCCTGGTATCTTGCGATTTTTTCATGTTCCTTCTCGGCGACCCTGCTATCACCTGGTACTGCGATGTCTATGATTGTGACCTTATTTTTCTCAACCAGTGTGATGTCTGGTGTATTATGCGCCAGTATTTTGTCGGTTTGTATACGGAAATCCCACAAGATCTTGACCATCTGATTTTCTGTGACTTTTTCAGGCTGATGTTCCCACCAGTTTGTTGCGGTTTTAATATTATAATTTTTGCACAAATTCCAATGGATCATTTGTGCTACTGAATTGTGCCGCAATTTATAATCAGTCTGCGCGATTTTTTTACAGCAGCTGAGAATGTGATCAACAGTTTCGTCAGCTTCTTTGCAAAGTCTGCATTTGGCATCATCAGAGGATTTTTCGATTTTGGCCTTAATGGCATTTGTGCGGATAGCTTGTTCTTGCGCAGCCAGGATTAGTGACTCTGTTTCTTTCTTTAATGTACCTGTTTTTAACCATAACCAAGTTTGTTCCCTGTCCACTTTATCTTTTATTTTTTCCAGAAATTGACCATGCAGTGCTTTGTTCTGCCAACTCTCCATTCTTGATTTTATCACATCTTTTCTGTATTCTTGTTTTGTCTGTTGGGCCTTCAGTAGATTTTTGCTCTTTACTTCGATTAATAGATGTTCTTGACTTTCTTTTAAATAATCAGCCAGTGCATGTTTTTCTTCTTCAACTGTTTGCTTCACTTGTAATAATCCTCTGCCACCTGATTTTCGGGGCAGATATAGTCTATCAGTATCACCACGTGGATGTAAACTGTAGTGCATTGTCATTAGTTTCCTGGTTTTTCGGTCCAAAAGGTCCAAATCAGTTTGTGTCCAGTTAACTATGCCAGCTGTGTATCTTATAACTGGTATTGCCCAGGTATTTATGGCCTTGATTGTATTTCCACCATTCAATTTAGATTTCAAAATTTTCCTAACTCTGTTGGTGTACTCTCGTCTGACAATAGTTTTTACTTCTCCATGCTTGATGTTATCCAACTGCAGAATGCCTAAGTATTTGTAGGCTTCATTTTCTTTGCATTTAATTAGTTGGCCATTGGGCATTTCAATTCCCTCAGATGCAGTGATTTTGCCCCTTTTTATGGATACAGTGGCGCATTTTTCCATGCCAAACTGCATTGAAATATCGGTGCTGAATACTCGGACTGTATTTGTCAATGATTGGATTTCTATTTCTGACTTTCCATAGAGTTTCAAATCATCCATATATAGTAAATGCGAAATTTTTTCAGCTTTTTTGGCTGTTTGGTAGCCTAATTTCATTTTTTTTAAGATTACTGATAGTGGGATCATTGCAATGATGAAGAGAAGAGGTGAAAGTGAATCACCCTGGAAAATTCCTCGCTTGATATTAACCATTCCGTAGCTCTCATTCCCTACTGCCAACTCAGTTCTCCATTGTTTCATTGCCTTTTCAGTAAAGGATGTAATATTTTTGCTAATGCCAGTTGTTTCTAAGCATTTTATGATCCAACTATGTGGCAGTGAGTCAAATGCCTTTTTGTAATCAATCCAGACCATATTCAAGTTCGTTTTTCTGTTCTTACAATTTTCTAATATCATTTTATCAATTAGAAGCTGATCTTTTGTGCCCCTGCTCCTTCTTTTGTTGCCTTTTTGCTCTACTGGCAAGATGTTGTTTGTTTCCAAATAATCCATCATGTTATCTGCAATAATGCCTGTGAGTAATTTGAAGGTTGTTGGCAAGCATGTTATTGGTCTATAGTTTTCTGGTGTTGTTCCTTTAGTTGGATCTTT
>NC_045548.1:4594783-4649783 GCF_009769535.1 Thamnophis elegans
GCGCAGTGGTTAGAGTGCAGTACTGCAGCTACTTCAGCTGACTGTTAGCTGCAGTTCGGCGGTTCAAATCTCACCGGCTCAGGGTTGACTCAGCCTTCCATCCTTCCGAGGTGGGTAAAATGAGGACCCAGACTGGGGGGGCAAAATGCTGACTCTGTAAACCGCTTAGAGAGGGCTGAAAGCCCTATGAAGCGGTATATAAGTCTAACTGCTATTGCTATTGCTATATTGCATTCTAGCCACTGCGCCACCATGGCTCTTATCTCGAAAGTACAGATAAATAACCATCTGAATTACACAGGAACCATAAAAGCACTTACAGACAATTCGATTTCACTGTCCACCCAAGCCACGTTCTCAAACCATAGAAGAGGGAGGTAAAACCTTCCTGACATTTTATATTTTGAAATAGGATTTTTCCATTTTTTATTCTAGTATGCTTTTTTTCCTATCTAATTCATTTTGCCTAGTTCCAACTGAATAATTTCACAGCTTTTTTTCTATTTTATCACTGTTAGTCTGACCCTACATAGAAAAAAATGGTTTTCCCCTTATTTTTTAAAATAAAAATGTCAGCTTTCAGAAGATTTCTGCGTAGCTAAAAAAGCTTCTATGGCCAAGCCATAAACACAAGGGAAATAAAGATAATTGCTTTGGCACGCCCATAGATTTGTTTCCCCATTCCCTTGAATCTTTGTAAAGTTCAAGAATTCAAATTTTTGAATTAGCAAAGCATCTCTCAAGCACAGGAAATCCCATATAACATGAAAAAAAGACCAAAAGAGAGAAAGAAAAGATTTTTCAATTCATCTTCTTGTAAACATTACTGACTTTCTTAGATAGTACAGATAAGATAGGGTTGAGTCAACAAAACAATCAGACAGAAGGCCATTGCAGAACTGGTTTTTCTTGCTTTATTCTTAAAAAAACCTATGTTTGTGTGTGTATATACGTGTGCAATTGAAAAAACTGAAATACCTGTTAGATTACCTATAGGTTTTCAGTGTGACAGTCCTTTACAGAAGCTTTTGTGAAAAGCAACAAGGGTTTATAACTTTATTTTCAGTGGGGTTGGACAATGATGATTTTCTGATTAGGCTTATCAAGAGGTTGCAGGCAAAAAAAAACATTATGGAGAGCCATTTTTGACTAGTGGTTGAGCACCAGGCTAGAAAGCAAGAGGCTGTGAGTTCAAGTCCTGCCTTAGCCCTGAGTGTCTTTGAGCCAGTCATTTGCCCTCAGCCCAACTCACCTCAAAGGGTTGAGCTTATGGGGAAAACAGGAGGAGGAAGGCGTGTTACAGTGGTGGGATTCAAATAATTTAACAACCAGTTCTCTGCCCTAATGACCAGCAAGGTAGGTGGGGCTTGGTGGTCATGTGATTGGGTGGGCATGGCCAACTCAACATCACTCACGTTGATGGGCGCTCCATCTTAGCTGTTACAATGTACTAAGGGTTAACCGGAGAGGCAGTTTCTGTAAGCAGGTCAATAAAGATGAGGCTAGAAACAACACCAGAATGTTTCCTTCCTGCCTTCCTTACAGGATTAGCCCTGTAAAGTGGAAAAAAACAAAAGGAGATTTCTTCCAACAACTGGTTCTCTGAACTACTTAGAAAGTTACCAACCAGTTCTCCCGAATAAGTGTGAACCGGCTGAATCCCACCACTGGCGTGTTGGATATGTATGTATGTTTATTAATCTTGTATGTTATGTTCACCACCTTGACTTATTTGTAAAAAAAATTAAAAAATAAAGATGGGATATAAAACTAACGTGGCAAAATCCATCATTTAATCAATGCACAAACAACATAATGACTTCTTCCAAAAGGTACCTGCAATCTTTTCATATATATATATATATATTAGGAAGGCTTTTCTGAAAATCACCTTTCTATTTATACCTCCACAACATAAAGGATAGAGGGGCCAATTCTGGGTCTTGTTCAACACTTGAACAAACAACCACTATTAAAATCTAGCAGGCAAGAAGTTCTATAACACCTCTGTCACAATAAGCCATAAAATGTGACCAGTGACTTTACGTAGATGCTAGCATCACGTCGTTGTAATAACAACAACTTGAGAACCGCACTAAAGAAAGCGAGAGCTCAGCCAATGGTAGAGAAATGATATGAGGATTTAGAGCCGAGGTGGCGCAGTGGTTAGGGTGCAGTACTGCAGGCCACTTCAGCTGACTGTTATCTGCAGTTCGGCGGTTCAAATCTCACCGGCTCAAGGTTGACTCAGCCTTCCATCCTTCCGAGGTGGGTGAAATGAGGACCCAGACTGTGGGGGCGATATGCTGACTCTGTAAACCGCTTAGAGAGGGCTGAAAGCCCTATGAAGTGGTATATAAGTCTAATTAATAAATAAATAATACATAAAAATAAATAAATAAATTGTATTAGCAGAGACTGTTAATCCCAGTCTCTGCTTCTCCATGAGTTCGTTGTATGGAACTTCTGTTTCTGGCAGCCCGCTCATACATTATCTCCAGCTTGGCTGCTTCCCACATCCCCCATCTGGCACTTTCTAACAACAAAGCCATTAGAGCTCCGTGACACACTGTCCTTTTTCTTCACTTCCTGACAAGAGCTGTGGGCAACCACCTGTGGCCTATGAGAAGGAGCCAATCAAACAGGTAAAAGGAAGCATGGTTTGACTGACAATATCAGGGAACAAAAACAGCATTCCCTTACTCTACGTTCACAGTCCAGCGAAAGAACATGAAAAGCAGTGTTATGTTTCCCTAAATAAACCACATCCGTGTAAAGGATTTTCTTTCCTAGGAGCGATGAGCTTCCGGTTCAGATAATCTATTGTCCTCAAAATAGAGAACATTCGTGTGTGCATAAACCAGGCTGACTTCCAGGCAACCGAGCTCATTTACAAGCAGGGATCATCCTTATCTCCCTTCTGCAGAGTTTTACTATTTAATGGCTAATGGAGTATGTGTATACACTGCACGGGTCTCCTTCTCAGAGTGTACTTGGGGAAAGATTCTCTGCCCCCTTTTCACAAATAAAATAAAAATGGAAATTAAACGTGTGCTCAATACACCTATTTTCCCTTCCGTTTTCCAGAAAAAACAACAACAAAGCACCAGATATTGGCAGTTCAACGCAGGTTGTGATTTAACAACCACGCACAGTAACAAAGGCTCTGTAGGAGGCCTGTTTTTGCAATACAGAAGTGGAAGAATGGCTTTTATAGAGTCAGGACTCTCATAGGTAGCAAGCATGATAAAACAGACCTGCAAGGCCAGCACACAAGCTTCATCTAACAAAAGGCTGATAGACAATCATCCAGGAAACTGCAAAGTCATGGACTGGATTCAATATAGCTAGTTATCTGTTGTGGCCCAGCAGGAGCCGTTGGAGCTGCCACCAGACTCCGACAGCGAGGGGCCCTATGAGTCGGCTCTGGAGGATGTGGAGGACCCTGGAGAGGTTTCCGACTCCGAACAGGGCGCAGAGAGGGTGGCTGGCCACCAGGAGGCGCCTGAGCCTTGGACCAGTGGGGAGGAAACAAGGGAGAGTGATCCAGACGCCAGCAGTGAGTTGTCCCTGGATGCACGCCATCGAAGAGCTAATAGGCGTCAGGAACAGTTGCGCAGTTACAGGAGGTAACTGCACTCAGCTGGTGGTAATTAGGCTCCTCTCCAGACTATAAAAGGACTGCTTGTGCAGACGCCCTTTTGCAGAAGTCAACACAGGAACTAATGTTGGAGAACATTATTGTGAGCTTGGCAAGCTGGATTGCTGCCACGGCTTATCTGTGCTGGATTGCTGCCCAAGCTTGTCTGTGCTGGTTTGCTGCCAAGGACCTGTCTGTCTGTTAATTAAATGCCGTAACTAATCTTTGGCTCGGAGTGTGTGTTGGTGTGGGACGAGGGGAGTCAGAACAGTTATCTAAATGTTATCTATACTGCTGCAACTTTCTTAATCTATGTCCGCAACAACTAAGGCTAAGCAAAGTCTTATTGAAAATAGAATCATTTGTAGATCCAGAAAAATACGTATATAAAAACTTGTAAATTGTCATCGCTGGAGCAAAACACAGCAGTTCCACCATCCAGATGTCAGATCATCTGGAACATCATCAATGTCATTTTTTTTCTGCGTAAAAAGGGGGCATGTAATAATTCAGGATAACACAGAGATGCTCTAGAAGTTGGGAGGGGGGGACTACTGCCCCTTTATGACTTGTGGACTTCAACTCCCAGAATTCCTGAGCCAGGCATGCTGGGAGTTGAAGTCCACAGGTAATAAAAGAGCCTTAGTTCCCCACTCTTGCTGTAGGGCATACATTTGCTATTGAGAACTGATATCTCCTTATTGGTTCAGATATATTCAGTGGCAGATTAAGGCTCACTGGTGCTCTAAGCACTGACAAATCTTGGTGCCCCCCTCCTTTGGGTTTTTCTTTCTTTCTCAACTTTGTGGTGCTTTCCCCCCCCCCCCCCCCAAGCATGTGCTTAGTCTGCTTAATGGTTTAATACACCACTGGATAGATTATCCAAATACACTGTAGCAGAACACATCCCAAATCACTCTACCCATTACATTTAGGAGAGTCCATTGTGCATTTATTTTTCATTTTAAAGCACCCAATGCAGTGGTGGGATTCAAATAATTTAACAACCGGTTCTCTGCCCTAATGACCATCTGGGTAGGTGGGGCTCGGTGGTCATGTGACTGGGTGGGCATGGCCAACTCAAGGTCACTCAGGTCGATGGGCGCTTCGCTTTAGCTGTTACAATAAGGGTTAACCGGAGAGGCAGTTTCTGTAAGCAGGGCAATAAAGATCAGGCTAGAAACAACACCAGAATGTTTCCTTCCTGCCTTCCTTACAGGATTAGCCCTGTAAAGTGGAGAAAAAACAAAATATTTCTTCCAACAATCGGTTCTCTGAACTACTTAGAAAGTTACCAACCGGTTCTCCCGAATAGGTGCAAACTGGCTGAATCCCACCACTGACCGAATGGTAATGTGGCTACAAATTTTCTTTTATAAACATCCAGCTGGTCACTTGATTCAGAAGCATCCTTCTCCCAAAATTCAGTTCAGGGCAGCACACAAAATATGAATTAAAGGGAACAGAAGGGTCAAATTACAATACAAAACAAGACCATCTAAATGATAAGTGCTGTTCTATATTTCACATTATGGAGCAAAATATCAAGCTGAGATGGTGGAGAGGAAACCAAAATATGTACGATAGGGAGGTTTGGACAAGATGCTGCTGCTTCTGTTGTAATTCTTGAATCTGCTATACATTTTTCAGTTTGTACAATCAGAGACCGAGTAATTTTCTGGGGTAAATGAACCTTATAGTCAATGACTTCTAAAATTCTCCTGTGCAAAAATGAATAAAGTTACCATCTGCAGTTGTCCAGGATTCCTTGGCCACCATCTTAAGCAAAGCACCCATGGCCACAAAATTATATTCCTAATTTGTTGTTCTCTTGTCTCTTTCTGGCTTTCTAAGATATATTTTTTTCCTTAATGGTTGCCCTCTCATTTAGTACTCATTACTTTAACTAACTTAGGAAGAACGAGAGACATTTTCTGTAAAATCCATTGTGAAAATGGATTGACACATTTGTCCTTGACAAACTCATGTACTGACAGGAAAGCCCTTAACATATGGACTTTGGAGATAGTTTAAAGGAAAAAAAAAGTGTTGTGATAAGGACTAAAAGGAGAGAGAGAGAGAGAAGAAAAAGGACACCAATTGATTTGTTATGCCTACAAAAACAGATGTGTCCTGTTTTCTAACGTTATTAAACAAAGCTTGCAAGAGTGGTATATCTCTGCTAATCTCGTGGGCTTAGCTAGTTTAAGCCTTTAGTCCTGTGGAGCTGTTGAATGTTCTGTCTTGGAAGTAATGTACCCAGCTCATTTAAGTTATATGAAGCATTACAGGTAGTCCTCGACTTACGACAGTTCATTTAGCGACGGTTCAAAGTTACAGCAGCATTGAAAAAAGTAATTTAAGATAACCATTGCAGCATCCTCATGAATCAAAATTCAGATGCTTGGCAAGTGACTCATATTTATGACGGCTGCAGTGTCCCGGGGTCAAGTGATCACCTTTTGTGACCTTCTGACAACCACCTCAATGGGGGAGAAGGGGGGGGCAAATTTGCTTAACAACTGTAGTAATTCCTTTAACAAGTGCGGCAAAAAAGGTGGTAAAACGGGGCAAAATTCACTTAACATCTGTGTCACCAACAGAAAATTTGGATTCCAATGTGGTCATAAGTTGAGAACTATCTGTACTTCTATATTCCAAAATAATTTGATTCTTAGTATCAATAAAATATTATAAAGCCCTTCATGGTATTGGATCTGGGTACTTGAGAGACCGCCTGCTGCCAATCACCTCCCTTCTCTGTGGCGGCTCCGGCCCTCTGGAATGAGCTCCCCGCAGGGATTCGGACCCTCACCTCTCTCCAGGCCTTCTGAAAAGCCGTCAAAACCTGGCTTTGCCGGCAGGCCTGGGGGTGATGAGTTCCCTCCCTCTCGACACGTATGGTTGTGCGACTGTTGCCTATTTTTATTATTTGTATTTCGTTTTTATGTTCCCTTTTCCCCCGTTTGAATTGTTCGCCGCCCTGAGTCCTCCCGGAGGAGGGCGGCATACAAATAATAAAATTCTATTCTATTCTATTCTATTCTATTATTTACCCCCTATTTTGATATGGAGCATAATTGAACCAAATAATTCTTGTCTCCATTTCGTTGGTTAAATAACCTGAAGGAAAATAGCATATGAGTTTTGGAATCCAATTTTTTTTCCCCAAAGCAAAATTGCAATTTTTTAATCTGCAATGTGCAAAACCATCCATGTGTACTTTTATTGTCCACTTCGCATAGCTTCAAACGCTTACCAGGCATCACTCCCTTAATATCACACTCTGTGCTCGACCTATTCCTGTGAGTCAGACGAAGGATGAGTTTCTTTGCAGCTTCAAACTGTTTTGTGGCCATCAGCCAGCGAAGAGATTCTGGGAAAATACTTCAAAGGGAGAGAATGTGTTAGTCAAGGTTCTTAAAGGGTCACCAGCCTTTTTGAAAAAGGTTTTTTTTTTTTAGTTTTTAATATCATCTTCTTTTTCTGTCTGGATGAATTTTGCTTTCTTTCTTTTTTAGTTGAACTATGAATAACAAATATTATCAAGTAGCTAAATTAACCCAAATGCAAGATGCATAAAGAGAAAAAGATGCCAAAAACATCTACTAAAAAGTAAGTAGAGAAACAGGTACTATACATCAGAGGTGGGTTCCTACCAGTTTGCACCTATTCGGTAGAACCGCTTTGTCAAATCTACCGAACCGGTTAGAAGAGGTTCCACCAGTGGACCCAGAAAGCAGGCTACACCTATAGAAGAGGTTCCAAACATTTTTGAAACCCACCACTGGTCCTTGGATATGATTATTCTACACTATCATGCTCATATTTATAAAACTCAGTGCCTCTGTGAAAGGTAAGGATGACTACTGCGTTTGTGGTGCAATCAGAACATTGCGTGTGTTGAAGTTGTTTTAACGCAAACCAAAGATGCCTTTTAAAAAACAAGTTTACATCCTATTCTTATGCATGCCAGTGCTGTGTGGGAGGTGAGTTAAGGTGGTTCTGACAAGTGTCGTCGGCATCTTCATATCCGGTCACATGGGCAGCAAGCCACTCCCATCTGGTCACATGGGCGGCAAGCCACTCCCATCTGGTCACATGGGCGGCAAGCCACTCCCACAAAAGAGGCCACATCCACAGAGTAGGTTCGAACAATTTTTGAAACCCACCACTGCTATACATGTACACACTTACTGTACATTAAAGTATTATCCTATTGTGATCTATTGTTATTGAGGTAAACCATAAAATCCAACCAGATTTGATAGAAATATGGTTCCTGTCTCATTAGTTTAACTTTGCCTGTGATTTAAAAACCACAGGCTGGAAGAGAAATGGCAGAGGAAAAAAGATGGTACTGTACTCCTCCCACTATTTCTCTCAGTGTTCATACATTATATTGCCAAAAGTATTCGCTCACAACTGAATCTGATTATGTGGATGGGTGAGTGTTGTGGCCCAGCAGGAGCCGTTGGAGCTGCCACCAGACTCCGAAAGCGAGGGGCCCTATGAGTCGGCTCTGGAGGATGTGGAGGACCCTGGACAGGGTTCCGACTCCGAGCAGGGCGCAGAGAGGCTGGTTGGCCACCAGGAGGCGCCTGAGCCTTGGACCAGTGGGGAGGAGACAAGGGAGAGTGATCTGGACGCCAGCAGTGAGTTCTTCCTGTATGCCTGGCACCAAAGAGCTAATAGGCGTAAGGAACAGTTGCGCAGTTACAGGAGGTAACTGCACTCAGCTGGTGGTCATTAGGCTCCTTTCCAGACTATAAAAAGGATTGCTTGTGCACACGGCCCTCTTGCAGAAGTCAACGCAGGAACTAATGTCGGAGAACATTATTGTGAGCTTGGTAGGCTGGATTGCTGCCAAGCCTTATCTGTGCTGGATTGCTGCCCAAGCTTGTCTGTGCCGGTTTCCTGCTAAGGACCTGTCTGTCTGTGAATACATTTGGTAAAGTATCTTTGGCTTGGAGTGTTTTGGTGTGGGACAAGGGGGGTCAGAACAGTGAGCGAATACTTTTGGCAATATAGTGTATATAGTGTCATGGAAATTTGTGATCAAACACTTAGCAATAGCAATAGCAGTTAGATTTATATACTGCTTCATAGGGCTTTCAGCCCTCTCTAAGTGGTTTACAGAGTCAGCATATTGCCCCCACAGTCTGGGTCCTCATTTCACCCACCTTGGGAGGATGGAAGGCTGAGTCAACATTGAGCCGGTGAGATTTGAACTGCTGAACTGCAACTAGCAGTCAGCTGAAGTGGCTGCAGTACTGCACTCTAACTACTGCGCCACCTCGGCTCTAAAATCCTCATATCCTGTTCTAGCTAAACATCCATAATATTTAATACCAAAATTTTCTAATCCTCCATGTATATAATTTATTATCATTATCCTTTCTTTATTTAACTATATCCTATATCATAACATTTTCTGCACCCTAAGCACTGCGCCACCTCGTCTCATTTCTCTTGTAACGTTTGGCTCCATACATTTGCCTGTTACTAATGAACCCCTTTCTGAAAGTAAAGTAAATCGTAGGTACTTACAACCAGTACAGTAACATCAGCAGGAAAGGGCAGATGATTACGGCTTGGAGAATTTGCCAGTCCTTGCAGAGGGCAGCCAGCCCTGGCATCAGGAACTGTCCTGCCATTGCTACGAAACTTGCTATCATGGTGATCATGAAGCGTTGGTTCGGAAGGCAAAGCTCTATCCCTGAAAAGATATAAATAACGTTTTGAAAGCGACGACAATCAAAAAGGGGAAAAAAAGAGATAAAACCTTTGAAACGGTCACTCTCAGTGCTTAGGAAAATAACCAAATATTCAAAGAAGGTAATTCCTATCTGGAATATTAAACACAGCAAACTTTGTTTTAGGGCTTATGGAAAAACTGCAAAGCTACCCAGCTGCTGCTCTGCGCCTCTCTCAAGAGTGACGGTCTGCATTTTTACAATTCAGAATAGAATAGAAGAGTTGGAAGGGACTTTGGAGATCTTGAGAGACCGCCTGCTGCCAATTACCTCCCACAGACCCATTAGATCTCACAGAGTTGGCCTCCTCCGGGTGCCATCTACCAGCCAATGCCACCTGGCTATTACCCGGGGGAGGGCCTTCTCTGTGGCAGCTCCGGCCCTCTGGAATGAACTCCCCGCAGGGATTCGGACCCTTACCTCTCTCCAGGCCTTCCGAAAAGCCATCAAAACCTGGCTTTGCCGGCAGGCCTGGGAGTGATGAGTTCCCTTCCCCTCTCGACATGTATGGTTGTGAGACTGTTGTTTACTTTTATTATTTGTATTTTGTTTTTATGTTCCCCTTTTCCCCCCTTGAATTGTTCGCTGCCCTGAGTCCTCCCGGAGAAGGGCGGCATACAAATAATAAAATTCTATTCTATTCTATTCTATCTTCCAATCCAACCCCCTGCTCAGGCAGGAAACCCTATAGCATTTCAGGAAAATGGTTATCCAATCTTTGCTTTGGAGAATAGCTTGACTTGGCAATTTATTTGCACGAATCCAGGTTAAAAAGGAAAAGGGAGAAGGGGCCAGCCTAGAATCCACTGGCTGGACACTGTCAAAGATGACACCGAGATGACCATGGCAGACCTGAAAGACGCAGTGCAAGACAGAGAGTGATGATCCACACAGTGGCGGAGAGTCAAGCATAACTGAACGTCTGTCCCGAGTTTATATTCTGGGAATCACATCAAAACCAGTTAGACTTGACTTAACCAAGAGTCACTGTTTTCAATCAAATTAATCATAATCGTCTCACTTGGATCCAGATTATATTTACCACTGGAAAAAGAGTAACATTTTGTTTTTTGGTTTTTGGGTTTTAACAGCTACTACAAATACCAAATATTCGCTTGGCATCATAAGATACTTATTCCCATCTGAACATCCCAGAAAATCGTTAGTGACCTGAATATTTGACTGTCAACAAGTAAACATTTGGATGTAGCAATAGCAACAGCAGTTAGACTTATATACCGCTTCATAGGGCTTTCAGCCCTCTCTAAGCAGTTTATAGGGTCAGCATATCGCCCCCAACAACAATCCGGGTCCTCATTTTACCCACCTCGGAAGGATGGAAGGCTAAGTCAACCCTGAGCCGGTGAGATTTGAACAGCCGAACTGCAGAAGTGCAGTCAGCTGAAGTAGCCTGCAGTGCTGCATTTAACCACTGCGCCACCTCGGCTCTCTCAGGTATCATAAGATACCTATTCCCATTTGAACATCCCAGAAAATCGTTAGTGGCCTGAATATTTGACTGTCAACAAGTAAACATTTGGATGTGCCATAGTTCACCTAATTAAATGGCACCCAACGTATTTAGAAAATATTTTCTACTCTATGTTTTGAAAACAGAGTTGAAGGCATTATTTTGCTCTAGATCTTATCAGTTCAGTCTGTATTGAAAGATAGCACTGGCTTTTTTTAAAAAAAAAAAACAATTGTTTCCAGTTCAAAATATTGTTGTTCAGTTTGGCTGCACTGTATTTATTCTTGTGAAAAAAAAAATTTGCAAATATAATATATGCACAGTTGTTTCTGCTACCAGCAGGGAACAAGAGTTGTATTGCCCATTCTGCTTGTAATAAGATCCACGTAAATGGTAAATAGTTTTGGATGGAAAAGATTGCTCACACATGCTGCAGCGCAAAGCAGCATAAAAGATTGGTCGGCATTCTTTGATTTTATTTCCCCCCCCCTTGATTAAAAAAAAGAGAGCAAGAAATGCAAAAGAGAGGAAAAAGAAACGAAATCAAAGAAAACCCAACCAATCTCACACTGCTTTGCAACAAAAACACAGCAGGAATGTAATAGGATTCAATAAGTTATTCCAAATTAGTTTACCAATGAAGGCAAATATACATGTCCAAAGATAATGTTGCAAGATCGAATCTGGATCAGCCACTGGGACCAGAGATTTAGTCTTCCAAGCTTTTGGATTCATGATGGATCCATCTTCAGAGAGATCTTCTCTCCGGAATATGTGCTTGGGCCTATCCTGTGAGTCATATTTATGTGGTGCCTTCCTATTGGCTGTTTTAAGCTTGTGTCGAACCAATGACGGAGGAACGTTTGCTTCAACGAACTCTTTATTAAATCAGAACAACAGTAACAGCTCAACAGAACAGAACAGAACAGCAACTGCCTGACAGCTATTTATACTTGTAGCTGTCAGGCGGGGAACCAATAGGAAAGCTGTGATTTTCCCGCCGGCCGGCCGGCGCGCCAGAACCAATCAGGGCTTCTTCCTGATCCCACTGCAGCCGCGCCGGTCGTATCTCCGAGGACATAACAGGCTGATTGGTGTGTTGATGGCTGGCGATTGCTGTTGTTTCTTCATGTTGCCAAGCCCCCAGCTCCTAAGTACTTGACAACCTAGGAGCCAAGCACTTAGCAACAGAAGGAAACAACAGCCGCCATCAACACATGGTGCGTACATCTCTGGCTGGAGTTAAAACTTCAGCCTGTATTTAACACATTTTGTCAGTTTTTTCCACAATGGTACACATTGGAGGCCCCCAAAATATATCTTGGGACGTCACATACCAACTCCCCTTGCCCTCACCTCATATTAATTTTTCTGTTTAATAGGCAGACCTATTTCCTCCTAGTCAAGGCGATGGTTTTCCCAGTTGCAATGGATGGCTGTGAAAGTTGGACCATAAGGAAGGCTGAGTGCCAAAGAATGGAGGCCTTTGAACTCTGGTGCTGGAGAAGACTCCTGCATTGAGTCCCTTGGGCTGCAAGGTGATCAAACCGGTCAGTCCTAGAGGAGATCAACCCCGACTGCTCTTTAGAAGGCCAGATCCTGAAAATGAAACTCAAATACTTTGGCTACCTAATGAGAAGGAAGGACTCACTGGAGAAGAGCCTAATGCTGGGAAAGACTGAGAGCAAAAGAAGAAGAAGGGGACGACAGAGAATGAGGTGGCCGGCTGGAGTCATTGAAGCAGTAGGCATGAGCTTAAATGGACTCCAGAGAATGGTTGAGGACAGGAAGGCCTGGAAGAACGTTGTCCATGGGGTCGCAATGGGTTGGACACGACTTCGCAACTAACAACAAAATTTCCACCTCGCTAGTCTCTTCCTTGGGAGAAGATATCACTAAACCACTAAGTGTCTGAGAAAATAATTCTATCAAATTGGGGATTATATGATAACCCTATTTAGATTTTGGGCAGGGCTTTTGGCCTTTCATATTAATTGGCTTGGCAATATTGTATTTCAGCAAATAGGATTGGTTATATGGTACAATAAAGCCAGATAAACCAGGATGGCTGAAGATGACATCATTAAGTCAATTCAAAGTGAGAAGAAACATTACCTTACTTCGAAGGAATGTGAATTAGGAGGAAGAAGAATACAGTAAAGGACACTTGGGCATCTGTGAAATGGGTGGACATTTTTGTTCTTATTGTACTCTCAACTGAAGGAAATCAGGATAAACATTTTAAAGGTTATAAAAACAAAATTTATCATATGGTCCATGAAAAATGCACTGGGGACTCTCTCTCTCCTAAAAATGCAACCAGCGATATACAGTAATTCATAAATGGTATGTTTGGAAAGCTAATTTTATAAAAACATGATTAACAAACAGAATATGAACCCTAATCCTAATAACTATTTATTCATCTGCGAAAAATGTTTTCATGAAAACAATAACATAATCCTACTGTCTCACTTTTGGCTCCTTCAGATATCTCTCTGTTTACAGATGAGAAAGGGAATAACACGGAAATGATTTGATACTTATTGTCCTTGTTATCGGCTCTTTCAGGTTAAGGGTGCAATGCAATTATCTTAAGGAAACAAAAATAAACGATTATTTCAAGTTTTAAGTGTGGACAAAGGAATGTGGAAGGGAAGAAGTGCTGGACTGAATTATGTCTTAAGAGACTGTATTCATAGTAGACATAACAATTATCTGCATAACTGATAAATGCAGCACAGGCAAATGTACACATAAATATTCTTATTACTGGTTTGTTTATTTGTGGACCAAAATACCAGCCACAACAGTAATGGTAATATTGAGCACTATGTAAAACAGCCTTCCCCACACTAACTCTTCTAGATATTGGCCATGTCTTGAATCTTCTTGATGTGCCCTGTTGTCGTGTTGTCTGAGAACTCTTGGAGGCACTAAATTCAGGAAGGTGACACAATGTATTTCCAAGTGTTCAAAGCACTTCCCAAAAACTTTTTACCACTTCTTAGAACAACTATTGCGAGCATGGATGGTGATGAAAAGTAGTTTGCTTATGGCCATCTAGTTGAGGATACAAAATATAGAATAACAGAGTTGGAAGGGACCTTGTAGGTCATCTAGTTCAACCCCCTGCTCAAGCAGGAGACCCTATACCACACAGGTGTCAAACTGGCAACCGGCAGGCCAGATGCAACACAGGTAGGCCACGCCCACCCTGGTTCTGCAAAGGCAAAAAATATATCACAATACATCAGGTGATGTGCTTGACTTTGACACCCGTATGATACCATTTCTAACAAGTGGCTGTCCAGTCTCTTCTTCAAAGCCCTTCAGGGATGAAGCTCCCACAACTTCTGAATTGTTGATTGATTGTTCTCAATGTCAGAAAATTTCTCCTTATTTCTAGGTTGAATCTCTCATCCATTGTTCCTTGTCTGGCCTTCAGGTGCTTTGGAAAATAGATTGCCCTCCCTCCTCTCTGTGATAGTCCATCAAAGATTGGAACACTGCTGTCATGTCTCCCCTGGTCCTTCTCTTCACTAGACCAGTCATGCCCAGTTCTTGCAACCATTAGGTTTTAGCCTTATCATTTTGGTTGCTCTTCTCTGCACATTTTCTAGAGATTCCACCTTTTTTATGGTGTGGTGACCAAAACTGGATGCAGTATTCCAGGAGTAGTCTTACTAAGGCTTTAGAAGTTCCCCGTCTATTCCCTCATCTAAGTCATTTAGGAAGATATTGAAGAGTACTGGGTCTAAGACGGAACCTTGTGGTACCCCACTACTTCCTCCATGTAGATGCAAGCACCATTACTACTACTCGTTGAGTACGATTGTCAGCCAGTTACAAATCCATCAGGTGGCGATGCTATCTGTCATAGTGACATGAGATTTCATCTGGAAACTTCTCACATTTAAGTAGAAGCTCATTTCACAAAATAGCACTAACAGAGTTTGTGGACCAATACAAGTTTGACACAAAGTCTATTTCTACTGAAATAAGCCTTATCTACACCGTGGAGGATAGTGTCTCTGTGGCACACATGCATTATTTCCTAGCTAATATTAACTTCTATTATTCACTTTTGGTAAGGAACAGGACTGCCATCCCAATGCCAAATCTTGTATTTGGCACCACTGATATTTCCTCTGTTTCATTAGTACTGCCATCATCCACTTTAGCCAGCCTGATATTTCCACAACCTGTAGTTGTTTACTTAATAATAGTAGGCTCATAAACTATGAAACTTTCAAGTTTCATTGGTCAAATTAGACTAATTTTTCCTCTTATCCTATAGGAAATTAAAGCTCACAGTTTAACTTATACGATTTGCATAGTATGGAGAGAACAAAGTCCTTTTTGCATGGTGTAAAAATCCAGCGAAGCTCAGCTTCCACATTAACAAATGTTTATAATAAAAAGTGGGAAACTGAAGAAAACCAATCTGTGTATAACAAAGTAGAATTTTAGAATTTACTAATCAATCTCAAAGTGACCAGTTTGGGTTGGGGAGAAATATTTTATAGAGAATCAGAATTCCATAGAGAAAAATGTTTAAGAAGCAAGTCAGGTGGATATTAAATGACAATCAAGAGGTAATTAATCAAACTAATGGAGTTTAAACACAAGCTGTCCATTGGGAGATCACCAAAACAAGAGAATGCCTCAAGAAGAAGAGATTATGCCAGCTGAGGGTATAGGTTTTAAGGAATTTCACGGCATGAGAAACCTCAGGAAATTTCATCTAATGATAGTGATAAAAGTCATAGAACTCTAAAGCAAAAAAGTTTCTGGATTTAATGAGGATGATGATGTTATCCATTCAGTTGTGTCTGACTCTTGGAGAGTCCATGGACCAGATCTCTTCATTTTTCCCAATCTTGAGTTTTTCTAGGCTCTGGTTGGTGTCGGCTTTGATGATGA
This sequence comes from Thamnophis elegans, assembly GCF_009769535.1. Lineage (NCBI taxonomy): Eukaryota > Metazoa > Chordata > Lepidosauria > Squamata > Natricidae > Thamnophis > Thamnophis elegans. The sequence continues at coordinate 4,610,577 of NC_045548.1, forward strand.
CCTGTTCTTTGATGCCCTGCCTTTTGCCGCTAACTCTTCCAAACATAATTGCTTTCTCCCGTGAATTCCCCCATGTGACGTGGCCAAAATTAAGTGAGACTCAGTTTCGTAATTTTGCCTTCATATCTGGATTTAAAATCCATCATAAACATAATATGGTAAATTAGATTCCTCTAGGGCAGTGTTTCTCAACCTTGGCGACTTTAAATCCATTGGACTTCAACTCCCAGAATCCCCCAGCCAGCACAGCTGGCTGGGGAATTCTGGGAGTTGAAGTCCACAGGACTTAAAGTCGCCAAGGTTGAGAAACACTGCTCTAGGGAAACCACAGAATGGAGCTAACACCTTTTCATTCGCAGCACCTAATTTTCTCACCGCTACATTCTAAACGAGCAACCTCCATCAAATTACAAGGACGAGAAAGCATCCCCCTATTAAATGTACCACGGGAGCAACCGAGATCCTGTATTTCACCCTTCGATTTGACTCGGATGAAATACGACAGCTGCTGTCTGAATCCTGGGAAACATAAACTGTCTTCAGGGGTTACAAAATTGTTCCACCTCCGTCTCCTCGATCCTATCTATTCTGTGCTGACAGAGGAACTCTAAAATCACCATGGTAAACAGGTTCGGCTAAACTCGGTTGTAAAATTTAATATAAATTTAAATCTAGACAAGAGAGCAGGATCCTGCTTGGCTAAACATTGGTATACCTGCCTTTTGATCGTTCGGGCAATCTAGAAGAGGACAGGAGGTACAATTAGTCCTACAAGATACAACAGTTCGTTTAGCGACTGTTCGAAGTTACAACGGCACTGAAAAAATGGGACTTATGGCCATTTTTCACGGTTTTGACCTTTGCAGCATCTCCATGATCATCTGATCAAAATTCAGATGCTAGGCAACTGGTTTATATTTATAACCGTTGCTATGTTCCAAGGTCATGGGATCACCTTTTGTAACCTTCTGATGAACAAGGTCAATGGGGATGCCAGGTTCACTTAACACCTGTTTACTAACTTATTTTTTTTAATTATTAAAAAGTTTTAATAAGTTTTACAATTGTATACCTTTCCCCTTCCCTCCCTCCCTCCCAAACCCACATCCCCTCCCACCCTCCCCCTCCCAAAGCAAATACAGGGTATAAACATTTAACAATCATACACTAAAATAAACTAACTAACTTTACCATCGTACCTTCGCTTATACTTTAACTCCCCTTTTGTAAAGCTAACTTTAGATAAATTTTTACATTCCTTGTTCATTCATTCATAAGCTAACTGAAATTTCTTAGTCCCATATTTATTTTGAATATAATCAGTCCTGTTTACTAACTTATGACCTGCAGTGATTCACTTTAACAACTGTGGCAAGAAAGGTTAAGGCAAAACTGACTTAACAAAATAAATCTTGGGCTCAATGGTGGACACAGGTTGAGGGCTACCTGCATTACAAACTTCAATTGTGTAATCCTTTATTTAAAATGGTTTTGGTAAAAAGAGAGAGAGAGAGAGAGAGAGAGAGAGAGAGAGAGAGAGAGAGAGGAAAAGATGGAAAGGAGACATCAGAAACCATAGACTAATTAATAGGCAAATTAGTCAAATAAAACCATGCTAGACTTTGCACAGGAAAGAGAAAGTATGGTAATTATAATAAAATGTTCCTCAAAATAGACCTGGATTTTCATCAGCACTATTAATTTATCATTGCAATTTTCTCTCTAACATTTTCTAGTCACACTTTCATTCTTACAATAATACCCACTATTTTTAGCAGCAAGCTACTAAACACGCACCTCCCTTTCCCCATCCATGATACCTTAATCAGAGATTTCTGATTTTATGCCAAGGGGAAATAATACGCAAGCTATTAGGTATATATTTTGCCCGACTCAAAAAGACCACCCCTCCCCCACAACAATTTCTATTCTTGCCAGCAAAATAAAATTCTGTCTGGCAATATATGCAGGTATAAGAAGTTCTAAATACAGGGTTATTAATTGGAGCATTTGAATTTTAGACCAAAATGCCAGTTGCTTGAAGTTTCTTTCTTGTGTTGGAGATGCTGACTCAGGCCTTTTATTAAAAAAATAAGTCTTGATTTCTGTCTCAAAAATAAAAGCAAATTCAACCAATAAAACAACAGAGGGAATAGAACAAGCCTCCTTATGGATAGATGGATCTATCACTATCACAAGGAAAGGAAGCATCTATTGGCTGCAAAGATCTGGACAAACAGTATGTGGCAGCAAAGAGGGTTCCACCACAAAACCGCGGTAGACTAAAGCGTGCTCAACGAAAGCGCACACCTGACGTCATCACAGCGCGATGAAAACATCACGCTGTGAGCGGTAAAGTTAAAATTAATGTGAAAACCTTACCCTAACCCCCCCAAACCTAACCCTAAACCTAACCCTTAACCTAACCCTAAACCTAACCCTTAACCTAATGCTAAACCTAACGCTAACGCTAACCCTTAACCTAACCCTAACCCTAACCCTAACGCTTAACGTAACCGTAAACCTAACCCTAAACCTAACCCTTAACCTAACCCTAACCCTAACCCTTACCTTTACATGAATCGGCTTGCTTTAAAAGCGCTTTTTAAAGCGCCCTTTTTTCTCCACGGTCGTATTTGTCGCACTGCTGATGACGTCAGGTACGCGCTTTAATCGGGCGCGCTTTAGTGGACCGCGGTTTTGTCGTGCCACGGCAAAGTGTTAAACAAGATACAGTATAGCTTTGCTGGCTGAGGAACTCTGGGAGTTGAAGTCCACAGGTCTTAAAGTTGCCAAGGTTGGAGACCACTGTTCTATAGCAGATAAAGTGCTTTAATCTAATTCCATTCCTGACACATTGCTGACTGTATGGGGTCTCAGAAAGTGTCCTTCATCAGTCCTTTCCCCTGCATGGGCTGTCTATGGAAACATTCTACAGGCTTCTTCTCCACTGAAAAAGACCCATATATCTTTGAGGAAGCAGATTTGGTTTATGGTTCAATGCAGTGGTGGGATTTAGCCGGTTCGCACCTATTCGGGAGAACCGGTTGGTAACTTTCTAAGCAGTTCGGAGAACTGATTGTTGGAAGAAATCTCCTTTTGTTTTTTCCCAAACTTTACAGGGCTAATCCTGTAAGGAAGGCAGGAAGGAAACATTCTGGTGTTGTTTCTAGCCTGATCTTTATTGCCCTGCTTACAGAAACTGCCTCTCCGGTTAACCCTTATTACCATTGTAACAACTAAGGCGAAGCGCTCATCGACCTGAGTGACGTTGAGTTGGCCACGCCCACCCAGTCACATGACCACCGAGCCCCACCTACCCAGATGGTCATTAGGGCAGAGAACCGGTTGGTAAATTATTTGAATCCCACCACTGGTTCAATGTAAGATATACATCCAATCAACTCTTGTCGATTCATCAAACTGGAAAAAAATAAATAAAAATCAAGCCAGATCTTAGCAACATTTGTGAATACAGCTGAAGAAAAAACACCTTTTGGGTTACCTCTGAAGCACTGGGGCAAATGACTCTTGCAAAAGAGAAGGGAGAATATGAATCTCTTATAAAGCAAACTACTCCCTCTTGTTTTATTTTCCTTTCTCTTGTTTCTTTCTTTTTTTGATACACACCTTGTGCTGGAACACCTTGTCTTTTAATCTGTCTTGCCCTTTACATTCTTAGTGGGGAAAAAACCACAGGTAGGTGTTATCTCAGTTAAATATTTGCTTGGGGGACGACACCAAAGTCCTCTAGCTGCTGTGAACAACTAGAGGAATTATTCCAAAGAAGGTAGCATTTAAATCACTGTTCCAAAATAGAACTTCCGTGCATTCTTGCCTGAGATTCTTACATATGGAAAAAAAATCAGCACGAATGAATATCTGTCCCAGTGCCATGGGATGGGGTGGGAGCAGTGGTGGGATTCAAATAATTTACCAACCAGTTCTCTGCCCTAATGACCATCTGGGTAGGCGGGGCTCGGTGGTCACGTGATCATGTGGGTGTGGCCAAGTCAATGTCACTCAGGTCGATGGGTGCTTCGCCTTAGCTGTTACAATGGTAATAAGGGTTAACTGGAGAGGCAGCTTCTGTAAGCAGGGCAATAAAGATTCAGCTAGAAACAACACCAGAATGTTTCCTTCCTGCCTTCCTTACAGGATTAGCCCTGTAAAGTGGGGAAAAACAAAAGATTTCTTCCCAAAACCGGTTCTCCGAACTGCTTAGAAAGTTACCAACCGGTTCTCCCGAATAGGTGCGAACTGGATGAATCCCACCACTGGGCGGGAGGTTTCATATGATGGATTTTTAAATATTGTAAATTACCTTTGTGTGTGTTGAGTGGCCATATGAATTTGTCAAACAAATAAATAATGCCCCAGGTTATGCAAACTGTCACGGCTTATGATACCTTCACAAAACAAAATTCATGGCCTCAGCAGTGAGTGTAGAAAATTTAATATTTGGGGGGGGGGGGGGAAATCGCTTGCACCAAGAAGCACAAGAACGTTCTTTTAAAAAAATTAGAAGAGTAAACTGAACTTCCTTCTTTCAGATTCCTCCAACTTTGTATTTAATACCTAAATCCTTGTTTAATAAATCAGCAGTGATTTAGAAACATTTTTGTCTCAGGATCCCTTTACATATTTAAAAATGATTGAGGAACTCAAAGAATTATGTGGGTTGCAGTTATTGTAGCTATTGAGCCTAATGCCTAATGCTGGGAAAGATTGAGGGCAAAAGAAGAAGGGGACGACAGAGAAGGAGGTGGCTGGATGGAGTCACCAAAGCAGTCGGCATGAGCTTAAATGGACTCCAGAGGATGGTAAGAGGACAGGAAGGCCTGGAGGAACGTTGTCCATGGGGTCGCGATGGGTCGGACACGACTTCACAACTAACAACAAGAAGTTATTGATATGTACTGTATTACAAGTTAAAACAGGAAAATGTTAGGCCTAGAAGGGTCTTGAGGATGTCCAGAGGTCTCCAAACACTGATAATCCTTGACTTATAGGAATTGGACCCCAAACTTGGATCTCCTCTGCACTTGTGAACAGCAGTAATTTGGACAAACTTTTGAGTTGAAGAAGCCACTACCGTATTTTTTGGAGTATAAGATGCACCAGAGTATAAGACGCACCAAGGTTTTGAAGAGGCAAATTAAAAAAAAAGTTTTTGCACTCTGCAAACCTCGCAAAAACGGGCCTGTTTTTTTTTTTTTTTAAAGGGCATTAATAGCCCTTAGGAAGCTTGTAGAGTGTTCGGGGGGGGGGGGGGGGTGGCAAAAATGAGCAAAAACTGTTTTGCTCAAAAATGAGCAAAAACTACAGTATTTTTCGGAGTATAAGACACACCAGAGTATAAGACGCACCAACGTTTTGAAGAGACAAATTAAAAAAAAAGTTTTTGCACTCTGCAAACCTTGCAAAAACGGGCCTGTTTTTTGCAAAAACGGGCCTGTTTTTTCTCAAAAAAAGGGCATTAGGAAACTTATAGAATGCTCCTGGGGTGGGGTAGGGGCAAAATTGAGCAAAAAGTGGCCCATTTTTCGCTCATATCTTCCCTCCCTAGTCCTAGGAGTTCTCTGAAAGTCTCCTACAAGCTATGCACGGCCATTTTGGTGAAGGGCTTTCAGGAGGCAAAATAATGCCTTTTGAGGGAAAAAGTGCGTCTTATACTCCAAAAAAATACGGTAATTCTGAGAGTCAGTAATTTAAGTAGACAATGGATAAACTGGAGATCAACTCCTATAGGTAGTAGCTGAGTGCAGGGAAATAAGGCTGTGCTGCCATTTTTTTTTATTCTAGAGCTTGTATTATCAGCTATTCCTCCTTTTTACAGGAATGTCCCTTCTTTTAGTAAACCTTTTCTTCATTTTCTTCATCCTTTTATAACATTTACAGGATATTAAAGGTATTGATTTTTATTCCCATTTGTTTAGATAGATCTATAGATTACTTAATAAACCACAATTGACTGGGTTCACAATTGACTTGGGGAAACCAAAACCAGGTAAATCCATACTGTAGCCTTGCTGTGTTTATAGCAAACAACTATGATAAGTGCATTGGTGGGTTTCAATTTTTTTTAGAACCTCTTCTGTAGGTGTGGCCTGCTTTGTGGGAGTGGCTTGCCAGTCATGTGACTGGGTGGGTGTGGCCAACTTGTAAAATGTGGTGAAACTCACTTAACAATGCTCTTGCTTAGCAATCAAAATGTTGGCTCAGAAACTCTGGCATTTGAAGCACGCAAGTCTTAAAGCTGTCAAGTTACAAGACCCTTGCACCCCTCACCCTTTAGAAAAAACCTCAGGGGTGTTCAAACTTGACAGCTTTAAGACTTGTGGACTTCAGCTCCAAGAATTCCTCCTCCAGTCATGTTGGCTCAGGAACTCTGGCATTGAAGCACGCAAGTCTTAAAGCTGTCAAGTTACAAGATCCTTGCAGCCCTAACCCTTTAGAAAAAAAACCCCCAGGGGTGTTCAAACTTGACAGCTTTAAGACTTGTGGACTTCAACTCCCAGAATTCCTCCTCTGGCTCTTCATCTTGATGATGTGCAGACGGGCAGGGGGGAGGGAGCTGGAACCAGTTCTAAATGGCACTGTAGATTTGTGGAACCTCTTCTATAGAAGAGCTTAGAACTGGCAGGGACCCACCCCTGGGTAAGTGGAAGTGCATCTCAATTCAAAGTATTTGGTAAGCCTCACTGGGACTTCCTTCTGAATATACACTTACTGGAGCCGTGGCCTTGCACCTGTGACATTTCACTAGCACATAAATAAGTTCTTACAGCAGCTAAGCCCTTGAAGAGTGTGTGTTAGCAAGAGAGTGTCTGTGCTTTTATGGAGGAGGGAATTACATTTCCAGAACAAGTAGGCAACAAATCTGGAGAGAACCTGCCCCCACAACATTTCAAGTATCCATAAATAGTGTTGTGATATTCTATGCCTGTTATGGAATATAATACAACAAGGAACAAGCCATCTGCCTCACCATGTTGTTTGCCTTTTTCTTCTAGAACCAGCTTAGCTTAGTATCCTTGTCCATCTGTGGAGAAATTCTCTTTTCTTCCTCGGCCGTCTTACAAGAAAACACTATAACAAACCCTTGCGTCATTCATTTTAACTGCTTTTAATGTCTCGGTTCAAATTTTGATTTTATGCATTATTGTAAATCGGTGTTTAGATACATAGTTCTTAAATATTCATGTAAGTCAGGGGTGGGTTTCTCGCCCCGTTCCAACCGGTTCGGTTGGAACGGGGCCGGCGGCGTCCTCGTGCACGCGCGCAGTGCACGCATGCATACTAGCGTCTGTGCGATGCTCCAGCTGCTCCTGGAGGATCGTGCAGGCGCTGTATGCGTCCTGCGCATGCGTGGAAGCGCAGAACTCGTCAAAACCGGGTAAGGAGCGCGGGCAGGCGGGTGAGCCCTTCGCTGTTCCCGGAACTTACTTACTTCCGGATTCGCCGACCAACTGGTTCGCAGGGACCGCCGCGAACCAGTTGAAACCCACCCCTGATATAAGTTCTAGATACCCTCCCCACTCCAGGGGAGCTAGAATTTATAAACCAACAGCTATCTGCTCTGCTTTATTTCTTAACTAGATAGTTTCAATGTACCATAACAGCTCTTACTTTATAATGGTACCTTGGTACTCAACTGCTTTAAAACTCATTGAATTTGGTACTTAACACATTTTAATGGGAATATTTTGTCCCAGTATTAATCGTTTGTTTGGTACTCAATGCACAAGCTAGAACTTGTTGATGTCAGCTGCCTTGTGACTTACTACATTATTCCTTATGGGGAAAAAAATCTGTTTGGTACTAATCATTTTTGGTACTCAAAAGGCTTCCGGGAAGAATTAAGGATGAGTACCAAGGTACCATTGTACTATATTTATAGGATGCTCATTCACAGAGACTCTAAGCCAGTGATGGCATACCGTATAGGACAAAGATGATATGCCACAATGTTTTCAGTGACGTGCCACATTGCCAGAGTTCACCAACACCCAACAACAACTACTTTTAAAAGCAATTCAAAAGAGTTGAACTCCCAACAAGGCTCATCAACCCTTAGCACTGCTATTTTCAGTAATATTCCTTCCTCCCACACTGACTCTAAAAGCTACCTGATAAAATAAAAATGATGGGTAGTTGTAATGTTTTGCTTTGCAATCAGAGGTGGTATTCAGCAGGTTCTGACTAGTTCTGGAGAACCGGTAGCGGAAATTTTGAGTAGTTTGGAGAACAAGGTAAATAGCAATAGCAGTTAGACTTATATACTGCTTCATAGGGCTTTCAGCCTCCTCTAAGCGGTTTACAGAGTCAGCATATTGCCCCCACAGTCTGGGTCCTCATTTTACCCACCTCGGAAGGATGGAAGGCTGCGTCAACCCTGAGCCGGTGAGATTTGAACTGCTGAACTGCAGCTAGCAGTCAGCTGAAGTGGCTGCAGTACTGCACTCTAACCACTGCGCCACCTCGGCTCTAATACTACCTCTGACTGGCCCCCGCCCCCATCTATTCTTTGCCTCCCAAGTCCCAGCTGATCGGACTGGAATAGGGATTTTGCAGTATCCTTCCCCTGGAGTGGGGAGGGAATGGAGATTTTACAGTATCCTTCCCCTGGAGTGGAGAGGGAATGAAGATTTTACAGTATCTTTCCCTTGGAGTGGGGAGGGAACGGAGATTTTGCAGTATCCTTCCCCTGGAGTGGGGAGGGAATGAAGATTTTACAGTATCTTTCCCTTGGAGTGGGGAGGGAATGGAGATTTTGCAGTATCCTTCCCCTGGAGTGGAGAGGGAATGAAGATTTTACAGTATCTTTCCCCTGGAGTGGGGAGGGAATGAAGATTTTACAGTATCCTTCCCCTGGAGTGGGGAGGGAATGGAGATTTTACAGTATCCTTCCCCTGGAGTGGAGAGGGAATGAATATTTTACAGTATCTTTCCCCTGGAGTGGGGAGGGAATGGAGATTTTACAGCATTCTTCCCCTGGAGTGGGGAGGGAATGAAGATTTTACAGTATCCTTCCCCTGGAGTGGGGAGGGAATGGAGATTTTACAGTATCCTTCCCCTGGAGTGGGGAGGGAATGGAGATTTTACAGCATTCTTCCCCTGGAGTGGGGAGGGAATGAAGATTTTACAGTATCCTTCCCCTGGAGTGGGGAGGGAATGGAGATTTTACAGTATCCTTCCCCTGGAGTGGGGAGGGAATGGAGATTTTACAGTATCCTTCCCCTGCCACGCCCACCAAGCCACACCACGCTCATCAAGCCATGCCCACAGAACCGGTAGTAAATTGTTTTGAATCCCATCACTGTTTGCAATTCTTTCTTGGGAAACCCTAAAAAAAATAGATAATGAGCATCTTTGAAGAACATTAAAGGGGATAATGGACATTGTTATGGGTATTTTTCTTATGTTGTTTATACAAAAGCTCTCTCTCTAGCCTGTTGCATTTTAAAGTGTACCTACATTGGTTTGTCTTTACAAGGATTTTTCATGATGTATATGCTTTATTTAGGATGTTGTATTATGTACAGGAATATTCTGAGATTTTTCTTTGTTCAAGCAAAATGCCTCAGAGGTTTTTATGAGTTTAAATATGTCAAGTTTCCAACAAGGCAACTGTCTTCATTTATGATTGGCAGATTGCTTCTGAAAATGAGAAATCAGTTAAAATCTTGGCTAAAATAAGAACTGTAGCAAAACCTCATTTTGAAAGATAAGATTTAAAGTTCTGGAAGCGGCAGAGATCAGCTCAGACTGTTTCAGCATTGTTCTCTCATCTGATAGGATGTCTAGATCTAGAGTGTTTTTTAAATCTATCTTTTCTTTCCTCTTCTTTTTTTCTGATTTATTGTATTGTTAGCCGCCCGGAGTCCCACGGGATTGGGCGGCATACAAATGTTATTAAACTTCAAACTTCAAAGAAAATTTAAAACTGGAGGGTCTGGACCAGGGATGGGTTGCTAATCCCGTTCCAACCGGTTCGGTTGGAACGGGGCCGGCGGCATCCTCGTGCACGCGCGTAGTTCACGCATGCGTCTTAGCGCCTGCGTGATGCTCCATCTGCTCGCGGAGACTCGCGCAGGCGCTGTATGTGCCATCCAGCTGCTCGCGGAGAATCGCGCAGGCGCTGTATGTGCCATGCGCCTGCGTGGAAGTGCAGAAGCCTTCAAAGACCGGTAAGAAGCGCGGGTGTGCGGGTGGGCCCTTCGCCGTTCCCGGAAGTTACTTACTTCCGGGTTCGCCGACCAACCGGTTCGCGGGGACCGCTGCGAACCGATTGAAACCCACCCCTGGTCTGGACAATACCAGAATGGAGAAGGCTGCTGAAAGCTACCCATAAAAAGATTTTTGGCTGAAATCTTGGGGAAAAGGGTATTTTTGTACAATCATTATAATTGTAGATGGGTGGGAGCTCATTGTACCATCTGTATAATTACATTCAACCTGTGATTCCTATAGAAGTTATTCCTGTCTAGAGGTTGAACAATGCAGGAATGAAGTACTTATCCTATAATTCTTCCTGGCAACACTGAATTCCTGGCATCTGGAAAGCAGAAATTAAACACCCTCATATGGTATCAATAAACTGTAAATCAAAGTATTATTTTCTGCTTATGATCTTGTCGTTCCTTCCATTATTAGAATTATCAGTAAAACACACCCTTTTGCAGATTCCTTCCTTTAAAAAAATGTAATACAAATACAAGTAAGGAATTGATACCCAAGTAAACAGACTTAGGACAAAGCCTAAAGCAGGCTATATTATACAATCAGGTTTTAGTAGGCTTTGAATCAGAGGAACCTAACAAACCAGTCCTCTCTATGTGGTTTCCAAAGTCAGCATATTGCCCCCAACAATCTGGGTCCTCATTTTACCCACATCAGAAGGATGGAAGGCTGAGTCAACTTTGAGCCAGTCAGGATCGAACTCCTGGCAATGTCATGTAGAGTTAGTCTGTAATATTGCATTCTAACTACTGAACCACCACGGCTCCATTATTTAACATATTAGCTGTCTCCCTGGATCATTAATCTCATAACAAGAATTGAAACTGGCCGGCAAGCCACTCCCACCCAGTCACATGGCCGGCAAGCCACTCCCACCTGGTCACATGGCTGACAAGCCACTCCCACAAAGCAGGGCACACCTACAGAAGAGGTTCTAAAAAATTTTGAAACCCACCACTGGTGGAGACTGAGGACATCTTGCAACTGGACTGCATGCTGATTGGACCATGTGATTGGAGGCTCTGGGGGAGGGGGAGTAACAAAGTTTTACTTTTAATTGGGGGAAAAACCAGCGCCAACTTAGAGATGATTTCCACCAGGAAGATGCCAATTTGATATGTCCTAATAAAATGTTTTTTGAGGAACTTGCTTGCCTCGGAATTCTTATTGAATGGGATGTATTACTTGGAACCCTGACAGTGAGATCCATTGTCATCCTTCTGATTTTCTGTAAGGGCCCGAAGACCTGGCTTTGCCAGCTGCTTTTTGGGGGGGGTTATCACACTGGAGACAGTTGATATATTAGAAGAAGACCCCACCTGAGGAGTGGAGGGTGGAAGAGAGAGAAAGAGAAGGAGAGATAGTAGGAGAGGAAGAAGTGTGGAGGAGAGGTAGGGGAAGAAGAAAGAGGTAAGGAGAGGTGGGTGGAAGGGAGAGAAAAAGAAGGAGAGGAGGGAGGAAGAGAAAGAAAGAGAAGGAGAGAGGGTAGGAAGGAGAAGAAAGAGGGTAGGAGTAGGGGAGAGGTAAGGGAAGGAAGAAGGGGATGGAGAGGAGGAAGGAAGGAAGTAGAGAAGGAAGGGAGGGAGAAAAGAAAAGAAAGAGAAAACAAGGTGGTGTCTTAGCAGGTGCGAAAGATGGTAAACAAAGCATTCCAAACTATACCTTATAACCTTTTAAATGGAATAATAATAATATAAGAATGGCAAAGAAAAAGAATAACTATGTGAATGTATATATATTAAATAAATAAAGAATTGTATATAAAAATGGATAACGAATAAGGAGATTATGAACGCAAGATAGAAATGTAGAGAAGGGAAAACACTCACTGCAAAGAAACCGATTCGGAACTGCGGTATGATATAAGATGGAACTTATTGTTCCTATGTTGTTTTTAAGTCATGTGTTTGTTTCTGTTGATGTGCTTACGTGTTTAAAATAAATTTTTATAAAAAACAAAACAAAAAATAAATAAATAAAAGAAGACCCCCCCCCCACCTTCTCCTCCTGCCATTCTGTTTCTTTCCTCCCCATCTTTTAAATTGTGATCTTTGCCATTATCGGAAATATTTATTTTTCATGGTTTTACTGGCTTCTATTGTTATAAGCCATCCAGATTCACCACGAAGCAAGAAGGGCCTCAAAATATCTAATAAATAAATAAGTATACTCTCAGTTTCCAAATTCTCCCAGGGCTCCAACAGCCCAGGGGATTAAGGCAGCTGGCTATAGATCTTCCTAATAAAATGCCTTGCAGATGCATTGGAAAGACAATATCTTGAATGCAATACATCTAGATGTCACAAGGCTGCATTAAATATTGGAAATTGAACTCAACAGCGGTGCATTAATCATAGCTTCTTTAATTCTGGCAAACAATTATGACCTCACTTAAGGAAGTATCTGTAATATTTCTGAGAAAGCATTCTAGGAGCACAAAAATGTATGGCTTATCATGATTTTCATAAGCCTTGAGTTTGCCAGAGCTGAGGTTGAACATTTTACTATTTAAAAAACCTGAACCTTCTCAAATGAGAGATATAAACGAGACTGGGAAGAAATGGATTGACTACATACAAAATAAATACGGGACCAAGAAATTCCAGTTAGCCTATGCTTAAGATCGGAAATGATTTAAATTGTTTAAAGTTAGTTCAGCAAGAAGAAGCTAAGATCAATGTAGAATGTCATTAATTTCTTTATTTCTTTTTTCTCAATACATTTTAGACTGTGTTTGTTAAAAATCCATACCGTGTACGGGTTCTGGGAAGTCGGGGGGGGGGGAAGGAGGAGGGGGGTTGGGTGGAGGGTGGAGGGAGGGAGGGGTATACATTAGGCTAGACAAGAATTTGGTGGTAAACTAGAACTATTTTGACACACACACACAAAAAAATTGTACTCCGATGTTTTACTGATTGAGGAATGATGAAATGTTTGTTTTAAAAGAAAATAAAACTTTTGAACAAAAAAACAAAAAAAACCCTGAACCTTCAAAAAACCACATCCCCTTTTTTGGATGCAACCATCAATATGCCATCAATCATCAAACAATTAAAATGTTTTAATACTGCCCCAAAACTGATAAAAGTCACACGTTTCTTTTCAATAAGAAGCAACTACAGGGAGTCCTCAATGTATGACCACAACTGAGCCCGACATTTTGGTCATAAGTGATTTGGTCATTAAGCAGGTCACCATGTGACTTGACTGAATTTTACAACCAGTAACCTGAACTAGCAGGCTAATTTAGGCACCTGTAGCAAGTATTAATTCAATTTCCACATTGAAGATTGAGCCTAGCAGGTGGGGGTTTTAACAGGACTATTAAATCGTATATAATTCTAGCTTTCTCATGCTGTCCTAGCCATTAAAACACCTGACGTTTTTAAGATGACTGAGATGGGCAAATTAACAACGCTACACATTTTCCTTTGATGATGCTTAAGTTCTCCTTTAAGCCTCTTAGACCAAAAAGACAAATCACATTCTGGTTTGCTTCTTTGGATTTCTGGTAACATAGCAATCAAGAACGAACAAGAAATTGAGATTTTATCTATAAAACACAACATCTCAAACATACATAATTTTGAAGAGCTATCTTTCCTAAAGGAATAAGTGTATTTATTATTTTTCCCATATCTGAGATTGTATTAATTTATAATGTATATTATATTATCTATATCACCATATAATACTATATATATATATATATATATATATATATATATATATATATATATATATATATATATATATATATATATATATATATATATATATATATATATATGGGTTGTGACACTAAATACATACCTATTTCCCTGGCTCAGCTGATAAAGGAGGAGAACCTTGTGGCTTAGTGGTTAACACATCTGCCTAATATGTAATACAGCCCAGGTTCGAATCCCAGTAAGGGTATGGCTAGCTGATGAGAGCTAAATAGCTTGAAATAGATCTATACTAGTCTCCCTTTATTTATTTATCAGCACAAATACAACACAAATGTAACAAAGGCAACAGTAAAAATATTGGGTTTCTGTCTGGATGGTCTCTTGTGATGAGCCGATAGACAGAGAATGGAAGTAGTAAACTTTCTCCCATATTTGGGCATACCAGGGGTTGTGACTTTAAAATGCATACCTATTTCCCTGGCTCAGCTGATAAAGGAGGAGAACCTTGTGGCTTAGTGGTTAACACATCTGCCTAATATGTAATACAGCCCAGGTTCGAATCCCAGTAAAGGTATGGCTAACTGATGAGAGCTAAATAGCTTGAAATAGATCTATACTAGTCTCCCTTTATTGATTTATCAGCACAAATACAACACAAATGTAACAAAGGCAACAGTAAAAATATTGGGTTTCTGTCTGGATGGTCTCTTGTGACGAGCCGATAGACAGAGAAAGGAAGCAGTAGACTTCCTCCCATATTTGGCCATACCAGGGGTTGTGACAATAAATATATATTAAGTTATAATATAACTTGGGTCAGAGAAGCAATTATTTTGCACCTACTTATTCAAAGCTCTTAAAACACATGAGTTGCCATCCGAACTACATTGATCTTGTCATGATTAATTATCCCTCTGTAAGAGTTTATTCTAAATAAAGAGAAGAACAAGTGAAAATGTGACCATACCAGGGAGAAACAGCATGGCGGAGGGATCCTAGGACAGACAGTGCGCCTTGATATTTGTCCAGCAATTTTAACTTGGACATCTTTTGTGATAAGGTGAAATGCCAAAATTACAATGGAGCTTTCAATGAATGGAGCTTTCTGTGACTGTTTTAAATTGATTGAACTTTTTCCACCTAAGTAATAGTGGATGCTTTATAGAATACGAATACAAATTAAAGAGGAACATGGCTTTGTGTTATATTTTCATAAGTTGGCTATAGTGAGAGGACAGTGGGGATTTGTAATTCATATTCCCAATCTTTTTTATATAATAAAAAAGTTTAAAATTATCCTAGACAATTAGCCCGTTCAGACAGTCATTGAAAATTCTTATTTGCAAATTAGTCAATGTACTCATCTAAATATCTCCCTAATAGATACTAATGGCCTGTGTCAGGTGCTTTGAGCCAGGTTAGTGAGACACAACCAACCCCATAAGCACTTTTGAGACAATCACATCTGACAAATGGTATTTCAGAGAGGGAATATTACTCTGAGCTAGTGCTTAAGTATATGGAGATTTCTTAGTTGAGGCTCTCTTTCTTGGAACAATTTCTTAGGGAATAATCATTACTTTCAGAAATGTTGCTAGATAATCTGCATAAATAACAACCATGTAATTTAAAGTGGCTGAAATTAATTTGGGGGGTGGGGAAACAAATCTGCAAGAATCCAGATAATCAGCGTTTAAAATATATGAACAAGCAAAAGTTTAGAATCGTCTGGCACAATTTATATTATAACACGTTGGAGGGCTTCATGTGCTTTCTTCACTACAGGGGATCACAAATTACATGGGTCTCCTTCTAAAGGAGAAGGAGTGGGGTAATGACAGAGGAGAGTATTTTCTTATTTCTGGGGTGCTAACAGGAGATAAACAGAGCTTAAGATAAGGTGAAGATCTTCAGGGTTGAAGGTTTCTGGAGGAACTGGTCTGATTGCTTTCCCCAACCCTTTTCTAAGGAAATACCTTTTCAACTCCAGATGGAACCTCAAATGACCTATGTAACTAAGAAATCTTATTTGATTTCGGTGACGTTTGTTCTCATAACCAAATGCCATAAGAAATGTGACAAAACAAAGAATCATACAATACTGGAGACTTAAAAGAGAAAATTGCTTTCTGTAATTTCCTATATGCGGGGTGTTCCAAAAAATACAAGCCCATTTGAATTATTATATAAGAAAGATGGGGAATATGAATTAAAAATCCCCACTGTCCTCTCACTATAGCCAACTTATGAAAATATAACACAAAGCCATGTTCCTCTTTAATTTGTATTCGTATTCTATAAAGCATCCGTTATTACTTAGGTGGAAAAAGTTCAATCAATTTAAAACAGTCACAGAAAGCTCCATTCAGTCAGTATTAGAAATAGTTAAAGCCAACCGGTTCACTCAGAACTGAAAATGTGAATATGCGGACATGGTCTGACCTCCGTCCAGTAACAAATGCCGAGACAAGCTTAACTGGAATGTACTTTAATAGCAAGAAACCAAGACCTCGGTGGCTGAAAGCCAAGCATAACAAACAGATAAGGACCTTGGCAGCAACTCAGACAAACTCGGGCAGCAATCAACACAGATAAGGCTTGGCAGCAATCCAGCCTGCTAAGCTCACAGTAATGTCCTCTGACATTCAATCCTGCGTTGACTTCTGCAAAGAGGGGCGTGTGCACAAGTAGCTTTTTATAGTCTGGAGAGGAGTCTAATGACCACCAGCTGAGCGCAATTACCTCCTGTAATTGCGTAATTGTTCCCAACGCCTAGTAGCTCTTCGATGGCGTGCATCCAGGAACAACTCACTACTGGCCTCTGGCTCACTCTCCCTTGTCTCCTCCCCACTGGTCCAAGGCTCAGGCGCCTCCTGGTGGCCAACCAGTCTCTCTGCACCCTGCTCGGAGTCGGAACCCTGTCCAGGGTCCTCCACATCCTCCAGAGCCAACTCATAGGGCCCCTTGCTGTCGGAGTCTGGTGGCAGCTCCAACGGTTCCTGCTGGACCACAACAGGACATGATAGTGCCAGGGTGGGTGGGCAGCCCTAGCTGCTGGTCAGAACTACTGGTTTGTCTGAACCAGCTCAGCACTGCTTGAAGCCAAGCTCACATATGAATGAAATTCTGTGCGTTAATCTAACAGACTGTCTCTCCAACAAAACACTGATCTAGATTAATAAAAGCAATGCACTCAATGCATATTTACCAATGTAAGTTCTTTATACTATGTAAATTCAGCCCCAGGGAAGTAAAGTGACCTTTGAAACGACTTTGTCAATTCAACAAAGTTTTTCTTCAGCGCTGTAATGCAAAACTGGTGGGTTATGTGTCCAAGACTAGTAGGAATACTGCCAAATCTCTGGACAAAATTAGTTCTCACAGGAGACAGATTATTTATTAATATGTGCATACATCAGGCTTTTATTTATTTTCAGCTGTGTTCCCTTAATGGCTGTTAGCAAAAGCTCACTTTATCATACAGTTAGATCAAAAGGCCAGAACATGAGACCCAACTGTATTTTTTAAAGAATCAAATTCAGAAATAAGCTGAACATAAGAGAGTCGTTGTTAAACAAAGCAGTCTAAATTTTCATAGATTTTATGAGTAGCTATGGAAATATTTACTATTCAGAACCAGTGAGCTTTGCACACAGTTGTACACACACTACCTACTTCCATCTGGCTGAATGCAACAGAAATTCAACTACTCTAAAGGAAAGTCTTTGTTCCAAGATAGTTTATTTTGAAATGATATATGATGTTTCTGTAGGAGAAAATATTAAATCAGTTACTGTAACCTGAAAAATAATTGCTTGCTCACAGGAGGATTATAGTGAATCGCCAAGAGTGAACGTTTGATTCCACCAACTGGAAATAGTACGACGCCTGGCATTTAATATCAAATATAATAAATTTTAGTTTACTCTGCATGAGATGCACCAATACGAAGTTTGACTCTTTATACTAGGCTCCTGAATCGGGATTAGCAGCTTCTGATAACGATGAAAAGTTGAATGTTGCTCTGAGCATTGTGAATTTATTTGGTTCACCGACAAAAGGGCGAACGACAAAACCGCGCCCGACTAAAGCGCTCCAACGAATGAGCGCTGAATTGCGCCAACAGCGCAGCGACAGATGCATGCTGTAAAACTAAACCCTAAACCTAACCCTAAATGTAATGCTAACCCTAACCCTAAACATAACGCTAACCCTAACCCTAACCCTAAATGTAACCCTAACACTAACCCTAACCCTAAACGTAACGCTAACCCTAACCCTAACCTTAACCCTAACCCTAACCCTAACCCGTACCTTAACTTAAATTGGCTTTCTGTCGCCGCGCTCTTGTAAAGCGCACTTCTGTCACCGCGCTGTTGTCGGCGCGTTGATGATGTCACAGTTTTAGCGATGCGGTTTTGTCGGCGCGCTTTTGTCAGGTCACGAATTTATTTATCCTAGTAGGGTTATACACCATTGCAATACTGAATGCAGTTTTGCTTTATAGTTCATTCTTCATTCCTTCATTCATCTTCTATGGCAGACCATCTCAGTCAATGACTTTGGGTGGCTTACAAGTTCATAAAATGCGTGGGGGAGATGGGTGGCAAACAAATTAAATAAATAAATAGTACAATTAAAAATAAAAGGAATTAAATAATGAAAAAATAGTAAAATCAATAAAAAAAAACATCAAAAACATCCAATTCAAGGTATATAAGAGTAAGATATTTGGCCCATTAGCAACACAGCGCATTCAGCACCTGAGGATTGGAAACATAACTGGATTTTTTTTTAAAAAAAAAGATTTGTATTAACAAACATGTAAAATAAAATGTTCATATTGTATTGTGTAAATGTGTTGTGTTGTATTGTATTGTGTAAATGTGTAATTTTTGTGTGTGTGTATTTTACATAACTGGATTTTTAAGGCCTTACACAAAAGGCTAAAGGCTTGTCCAAATTATTATATCGTCAAATTCCATTGCTTCCATCTGCCTTAGGTTCTAGCCACCAAAAAGAAAATTTAGATCTTCATTTACAAGGAAATAAATCCATTCAATCCATAAAAGCTGAACCATTTGGCTGCATATTATTACATAACAAGGTAAGTAAATCAGCTCTGTACGGCATAAGGTCATTTCCAGTATGTCTTTGTAAATGTGTCAATAAAAATTATGACCCCATAATGCTTTTTATTGTGGCATTTCTGTAGATAATTTTGCTTGCCAGAAAGAGGCTAAGATTGCAGAAAAACTATTTGCCCCATCACTTTCAATATATGTATCACTATTACATAATCTATATAATCACTACTAGGCCTGGGGTAACATGCTTCACATTAAAATGACAATGCATTGAATAGCATTTTTATTTTAATAAAAAGGAACCAATGGAACAATTCAAGCTTCATTGCATTTAATTAAACTTGGTTTTAATGAGACCTAATCTAATCTGTGGTGAGATCATCTAAACCTCAAATTTATTCTCTAACAGCTCAGTTCACCAATTTTCAAACAAATAATCAAAACTTACGTACAAAATAGGAAAGGCACAACTTTATTTGGGTTAAGATACTATCTGTTCAGAAATAACTAAAGGTGAGATTGACCAACATTATAATTTACTTCAGAGGTGTACAAGTGAAAGTTTGGGGCATGGGTCCCTGATCTTCCACACCGACCCATTAAATTGCACTCTTCAAGGTATCAGAAATAATTGCGTTAACTAAATGTAATTAATTAAATTCTGATTAATTTAAAAATAGTTTTCTCCTTGTTCCATCTTTCTGTGTGTTTGTGGTACCCTGGTATTTTAAAGAAAGGCTACATGCAGCTCTCGGCCCCAAAAGCTGAAGTGAAGTATAAATGACCTAATTTCTCCCGTGTCTGTTTCAAATCTTACTTCAGTTCCACTACTAAGGAAACCGGATTTCAGAAAGATGAGCCACATCCGTCTTGAATTTCTCAGACCTCAATCATCTCAACAACTCTTTAGAATAGGCTGTTAGGAAAAGTCATTGAAGGGAATAAAAGGTCACCATCTAAGATAACCAAACAGATATCTTATTTCAGGTAATTTAAGAAGTAGGTTAATCCACATCCAGTTAATATTATCAAGATACGTACACAAATCTTGGCTAAAAAGGTTCTGGAAGATATATATTATTGGCAAAAGTCTTGACCACTTATAACATGGCACAGAGCAGCATGCCAGAATACATTGCCTGCATAATTTTATTCTGCAAATCCACGGATGAGTTCCTGGAAGCTGTTTTCTTCTTCCAAGATCTACGCATCAGAATTACAGATTGACCATCAATGATTTTCCTCCTTTTGCACATGCCTGCTCCACTCACTTCCTCACGACCACCCATATATTGTATACAGATGTGTTGTGGCCCAGCAGGAGCCGTTGAAGCTGCCACCAGACTCCGACAGCGAGGGGCCCTATGAGTCGACCCTGGAGGATATGGAGGACCCTGGACAGGGTTCCGACTCCGAGCAGGGCGCAGAGAGACTGGTTGGCCACCAGGTGGCGCCTGAGCCTTGGATCAGTGGGGAGAAGACAAGGGAGAGTGATCCAGAAACCAACAGTGAGTTGTTCCTGGATGCACGCCATCGAAGAGCTACTCAGCATCAAGAACAATTACGTAATTACAGGAGGTAATTACGCTCAGCTGGTGGTCATTAGGCTCCTTTCCAGACTATAAAAAAGACTGCTTGTGCCACGCCCTTCTTGCAGAAGTCAACGCTTGGACTAAAGAGAAACTAACTTGGCAGGCTGGATTGCTGCCAAGGTTTGTCTGAATTGTTGCCAAGGTCCTTATCTGTTTGTTTACTTGGCTTTCAGCCACCGAGATTCTGGTCTTGTTATTAAAGGACATTCCATTTAAGTTTGTCTCGGCTTTCGTTACTGGACCGAGGAGGGGGTCAGAACACAGATCTATGCAGTATATCCAAAAAGGGAGAGAAGGGAGAGGAAGGACAAATTTCATAACGAAATAGAGAAAAAAAACTGAAGTCCTCCTTGAACGAGGGAGAAAAACAGATTGATGCAGTTATTATACTTTTTTTTCAGTATATAAAGGTAGTGGCCTGGATGTCTCATTGGGAAAGTCCTTGTGAAAGAAGGGTTTTTATTTTATTTTCTAAGCTGTTTCAAAAAGAAGCTTGGCCTCTCAAAGGCCCCCATCAACAGCCTCCCATTCCATATTGTGCTTTGCTATGTTTTTATAAATCGTCAAGACACTCAAACTCATTGTGCTGGAATAGGTGGCTATAGTAAAATAAAAGCTAGATTGAGAAACACATGAGGATAGCAAAGCCTCTTGCCTGTCTAAATAACTAAATAATGTCTTGAAGAGTAGAGAGTATTGTGTATGTGTGTGAGAGACAGAGAGAGAGGAAGAGAAATCCTTTGTATTGTAAACACAGTGATTCAGTTAATTAATAACAGACCAGATGTGAACCAGAGAGGGATGTGCTCATCTATTGTATCCCTAGTGGTGATAAAGACACATGTCTGCAAGCACATGATGTCATCAACAATGGGATTTTATCAGTGGTGGGATTCAAATAATTTAACAACCGGTTCTCTGCCCTAATGACTATCTAGGTAGGCCGGGCTCGGTGGTCATGTGATTGGGTGGACGTGGCCAGCTCAACGTCACTCACATTGATGGGCGCTTCGCCTTAGCTGTTACAATGGTAATAAGGGTTAACCGGAGAGGCAGTTTCTGTAAGCAGGGCAATAAAGATTAGGCTAGAAACAACACCAGAATGTTTCCTTCCTGCCTTCCTTACAGGATTAGCCCTGTAAAGTGGGAAAAAACAAAAGGAGATTTCTTCCAACAATCGGTTCTCCGAACTGCTTAGAAAGTTACCAACCGGTTCTCCCGAATAGGTGCGAACTGGCTGAATCCCACCACTGGATTTGATGGAAGCTAATCTTGTGACCTGTACAGGTAGTCATTGACGTATGATCACAACTGAGACCCAGTTGTTTAGAGCAATGTGAATGACACTGTGCAACTGATACCAAGTCTACAAACAATTTTCAACATGCAACCATCGGGACTGGAATATCTATTGCTAAGTAAGATGGCTGTGAAATGAATTGCACCTGATTTAAGGACCTTTTTTTTTGCCACAGTTCTTAATCAAATCACTGGGGTTGTTAAGTGAATCAAAAAGTAGTTACCGTAAGTGAATCCCGTTTCCCCCATTGACTTCATTTGTTGGATGCTGGGGGGAAGGTCACCAATGGCAATCACATAACCCCAGAATGCAGTAACAGTTGTAAATATATTGTCAAGCCTGCAATTATATCCTTTTTAGGATCTTTGGCCTGCCACACTCTCTCTTATTTCATTATGCTGTTTCATTAGTATAGTTGATGGGAGGGGGGAATAGACAGGAGTAGGATTGTGGGATGTGTTGTTTTCATTCTTTACTAGAAGCCAAGGTCATCTTTTGTCTCCACACTTTTACACCTGACCGGAAGCAGCTGGGTGGAGACGCCAGCGTGGAAGAAGACGATTGGACCATGTGATGGATTTGTGGGTGTGGGGACAAGATCATGAACTTTTAACTGGGTGGAAGTTCTTTAGAATTGGGATTCCACAGCACGATGCTAAGGTGTCTGATTTATTAAATTGGAACTTTAAGGATCATTTTGCCTTGGGCTCTGATTTAATTCTACAGGATACTTGGAACGCTGACATATATATTGGTTGCCACACATTTGAATTTTGATTACATGGCTATGGGAATGGTGTGACGGTCATAAGTGCTGAGACCAGTCATAGGTCATTTTTTTCAATGACAAAAACCATTGATAAACAAATGGTTATAAGTTGAGGACTACCTGTATCTTGCCTCTATGGTGCCTATTGTGGCCTGCAAAAAGCCAGGAGCTGGCAGCAGATTTGGACAGTGAGGAGGCTGGAGAGGAAGATGGGCCAGTCCTGGAGTCTGGGGAAGGCTCAAATGAGGGCTCTGTGTTGGAGGCAGAGATGAGGCCAGGGCCGTCTGACAGTCATCAGCTGCCTTCAGAGTCAGACATCAGTGAGGCAGATGAACAGCTGGAGCCTGTTCCCACTGTCCACAGAATTGCCAGAAGAAGAGAACAGCTAAAGAACAGGGGTCGACTTGGGACGATGAATGACCCCTCCCAGAGGAAATAAAAGAAGAGTGAAAGGGGAGTGGAGTTTGCACGAGACAATTAGTTTGCTTAATTGGTTCATGCATCTCTGAGACTCCATGCCAAGTTCTGCTGATCTCGGCCTGTCAGCTCTCCAAGCCAGATAAGGTCTGTGACTGTAAATCCTCCCTTGAAAGACTTTGCTGGATGTGACTGAGCAGAATTCACAGTAAATTAATAAAGGGTTTTTTGTGTGTTGGGACAAGGAGTTTGCTTCATGCTCTTGGGAAGTCTATGTCAGAACAATGTCCTTGCATTCTCCCTTGGGTGTATTTCAGTCCAGAGGTATGCCAGTTACCTTGTGCCAACACAGAGAGGCTTATTCTCTACACAAACAAAGCTATTTTTAGAGCCGGATCACCTGCTTATTCTCGCCTGTGCTTTATAATTCTGCAGCGTAATTTTTAGTGCAGCCAATTATTTCGAATCCTCTACAACTCCGAGTAAATATCCGCCATTGCTTTGTACGTCTCGCACAGTGAGGTTAAAACCGTGCTAGAGACAGAACGAATATGGCAATTTTAACCAGAAAATGAGGGAATCTCCCCTCTGTCTCTCCCTCCCTCCCTCTCTCTCTCTCTCTGAGAAGGTTGATTCAAAGGTTTGATATATAAATAGGGAATATAAATACAGATACTCCTTGACTTACAACAATTCACTTAGTGACTGCTTGAAGGCACTGAAAAAGTGACGTTTGACCATTTTTCACACTGGTGATCTTTGCAGCATCCCCATGCTCACATGATCAAAATTTGGATGCTTGGTAACTGACTTGTATTTATGACAGTTGCAATGTCCCCAGGGTCCAGAGGTGGGTTCCTACCAGTTTGCACCTATTCGGTAGAACCGGTTCGTCAAATCTACCGAACCGGTTAGAAGAGGTTCCACCAGTGGACCCGGAAAGCAGGCCACACCTACAGAAGAGGTTCCCAAAATTTTTTGAAACCCACCACTGGTCCTTGGATATGATTATTCTACACTATCATGCTCCTATTTATAAAACTCAGTGCCTCTGTGAAAGGTAAGGATGACTACTGCGTTTGTGGTGCAATCAGAACATTGCGTGTGTTGAAGTTGTTTTAACGCAAACCAAAGATGCCTTTTAAAAAACAAGTTGACATCATATTCTTATGCATGCCAGTGCTGTGTGGGAGGTAATTTAAGGTGGTTCTGACAAGTGTCGTCGGCATCTTCATATCCGGTCACATGGGCGGCAAGCCACTCCCATCCGGTCACATGGGCGGCAAGCCACTCCCACAAAGGAGGCCACACCCACAGAGTAGGTTCGAACAATTTTTGAAACCCACCACTGCCGGGGTCATATGATTCGCTTTTGTGTCCTTCTGACAGCCAAAGTCAATGGGGAACCAGATTCACTTAGCAACTTTACTACTAACTTAACCACTGTAGTGATTCACTTAACAATTATGGCAAGAAATGCACAATGGGGCAAAACTCTCTTAAAAGCTATTTTGCTTAGCAACAGAAATTTTGGCTCAATTGTGCTTGTAAGTCGAAGGCTTATCTGTAATAACCAGACTACTATTACAGCTGTCAGGAGCACCAACCACCAAAAAAATGGAAAATTATTTTCACATACATGTGAGATTTATCTTTTTGGCTAGCAACTATTACTACTTAGATTTGGATCTTTGGAAACAATGAAAGAGAAAAGAAACATTTATTGATGTAGAACAGTGAAGAACAGCTGTGAACTTCCAGGTATTATTGGACTCCAAGTCTAAGTTTCAAAGTTTAATAACATTATTATGCCGCCCAATCCTGTAGGACTCCGGGCGGCTTACAATACAACGTAAATCAAAAAGAAAGGAAGAAAAGAAAGATAGATTTAAAAAACATAGATTTAAAACACACCATGCACTCCGTTCTAAGTGGGGCTGGACCCCATTTAATAAATCCCATGCAGCTTATTAATTGATTAGGAATAAGAAGAGCTATTTTTGAAGAACGTTTGAAAAAAACCCAAAGCTTCCTTAGCACAGAGTTATGGGGAGCCAGTATTCAAGATTAAGTATTCAGAGAGCGAACATATACTATCCTTAAAATTAATACAATGGCTGTGACCAGTATAAGATAGGAGTTAAGTCAGCACTAAAAATAATCAAATGTTATTACCTCCAGCCTTCCTCACTGTTCAATTGCTGATGAGTATTTTTATTTCAATCACAGTAACTAATAGGGTAATAATCTTACATTTGTCCATTCAGACAGAAATATATTTGAATATTTTATTCAGTCTAAGTTTTTAATGGTTCGCATTTCCTGGACTAACAAAGAACACAGCTATTATTTGATTGTCAATGTCTCCTATATAGTGAGGAAATTCTGGGTGAAGAATACAGATATTTGTAAAACAGGGGATAAAATATATAGAATTATAAACTTTGACCAAGAATACATTTAGGGAAGTGTGAATACTTCTATAGAGAAATACAATGTTGCGTGGATTTTTTATTTAAAAAAAATTGCTGATCAAAACAGAAATGAGATGGAATGGATTTACGGATGAACATACGTCAAACTTATATGGACTATAAAGATCAGTTTAATTATAAAGTGATACTTAGGTCCAAGGAAGTGATCACAGGATTTCAGCCGGAATGAGGCACTAAGCGAAATACATTCTTACCCATAATGACATCTTATGGGGATTTGAAGAAGCCCACTGTGGTTTGAGTTGATTTAAAAAAAAAAAAGACTCAAAAGAATATATACAATCTGAAAATACACTGTGTCACAGAGGTGAAAGCTTAATCATTATAGATTGGCAGGATGCAATTAAAGGGGTGTGTAACGCTGAATTCTGCACTGTGGTGATATGGTACACAGAATGAAAATAACTGCCAAGTCATAATTGTTAAATCACCGCACTGACACATTCAGTCAGGTAAAAGCTGAACAGAACCCAATTCCCCAGGGATGTAGTAGGTTCCCTTCCTCCGACATCGTTTTAAGGGGACATATTTCAGAAATGTTTATATTTCAATCTCTGCAGAGGGTTGGACTCCATGCCCTAATCATTCCTTCCAGCCTGTATGATTTCACCACATTCTGACATAGATTCGTTTTTGATTACAATTAATTTCACGCCTGTGATAGCCATGGCCAAATATATTTTTGTTAAAAAGCCTAGAGGAAATGAGCAACGTTTGCATAACAATCCAGAATATAAATGCAGCTGCCCAGTTTCCCCCCAAAATAAGACCTCCCCAAATAATAAGTCCAATCGGGCTTTTGAGTGCATGCGCTAAAATAAGGCCTCCCCCCCAAAAAATAAGCCCTCCCCAAAAATATTGCAACACAGCAGCAGCCATGAGGTGACCATGCTCACCCCACCTGCACCTCAAAAATAATAAGACAATAAGATAATAAGTAGTCAGTACTTCTCAACTTGCTTAATAGCATTACTTTTTTATATGGTTACATTAAAGCAGTGTTTCTCAACCTTGTCAACTTGAAGATGTCCAGACTTCAACTCCCAGAATTCCCCAGCCAGCATTTTTGAAACCCACCACTGGTGTGACTTCACTGTTATATTATACCATGAAGCCTTACAAAGAAATATTTAGTTTGTCTTGAAAAATACTTCCAATTCTGAACAAAGATATAGCGAATTACATTACATTTTAAAATTACATTTTAACCAGTTCATGCCCTGACTGAATTAACGGATGTGCCATCAGGTAAATATCAATAATAAATACCCAGATATATTTTCAACCATACAAACAGTTCTTAACCTGGTCCTTCAGGCCTTCCAAGGGTACATTCGTCACAACTGTAATTGAATCAATCCAACTTATTGGGGGGGGGGGGGGTTTCATCTTCTCCTTCTCGTTCCTTGCAACTCACGCCATAAATCACAATTTTTCGAATTCTATTAAGGAGTGCACCAAAAGGATTCCACATTACTCAACACAGATGTCGATCAATTTGTAGTCCACTGGGCCATGAAAATTTCAGTTTCCTTTCCTACTGATTGAGGAACTTAGCTTGGCGAAGTATTCATATTAAAATTATAAACAGCATCCCGCTTTTGAGGAGTTAAATGATGGATTCTGAAGATGATACGGTTGCATAAAGCATTTTGTCTCTGCAATCTAGATTAATTGCATGGTTCTTAATCATTAAACATTTACCCCCTGACACCCTTCCGGCTTTCTTTTAAGTTGGCAAGTACAATTCATTAGATTTCTCTATTGGGTACAATGCTTTAAACATGATGTAATACTGTTTTTGAAGGTCTCCTCAAGGGCTTCCTTGGTGAAAAAGCAGAGTATGCATCTTTAAACAAAAGAAGCTATATTGTACTGAAGTGGTTCCAACAATGTTGTTTAGCTAGCAGAAAGATATTCTTTCCTAGAAGAGCTATTTCTGATCAGGTGAAATTACACTGTGTCAAACACAAGGACTGCAAATCCTAAAGGCTTCTAATTGTTCAAGACAATCTCTAACAATCCTTTGTGTCACATTATAAATGGCAGGCCTGTATCTTTTTATGTGATATTGTATCTTGTGACCTACATTCCATTCCTATGTTCCCAAGACATGTTATAAGAATTTTGCTCAGTTCACAAAGATACCAAAGGAAGCTATCTTGGGAACTATAGGTGGACATCGGTGGTGGGTTTCAAAAATTGTTTGAACCTACTCTGTGGGTGTGGCCTCCTTTGTGGGAGTGGCTTGCCATCCATGTGACCGGATGGGAGTGGCTTGCCGCCCATGTGACCGGATATGAAGATGCCGACGACACTTGTCAGAACCACCTTAAATTCCCTCACACACAGCGCTGGCATGCATAAGAATAGGATGTAAACTTGTCTTTTAAAAGGCATCTTTGGTTTGCGTTAAAACAACTTCAACACACGCAATGTGCTGATTGCACCACAAACGCAGTAGTCATCCTTACCTTCCACAGAGGCACTGAGTTTTATAAATATGAGCATGATAGTGTAGAATAATCATATCCAAGGACCAGTGGTGGGTTTCAAAATTTTTTGGAACCTCTTCTGCAGGTGTGGCCTGCTTTCCGGGTCCACTGGTGGAACCTCTTCTAACCGGTTCGGTAGATTTGACGAACCGGTTCTACCGAATAGGTGCGAATTGGTAGGAACCCCCCTCTGGTGGACATCCAATCTACTCAGATTCAAAATTATCAACTATCTCCTGGTTCATCCAACTCAGTAAACACAATGTGATTTGGGGACGAGATGGGGTTGCATAAACATGATTAACAAGCCACTGTGGTTTGTTAATCATGGCCTACAGCTCAATGCATTCCATAAGCTCAGTCAACTTCGAAAAAGTGTTTTCCAATAAACTATCCTTAGATAAATCATACCTTAACAATGGTTTCAGGGAATATTCCTAGGCCTATTTCAATGATAGGAAGTGATTTCTTCCTATGCTGATTTGAAAACCTTTAAATATTGGCACTTTTCGAAATTTTACACACAAAAAGGTGTATGTAGCAAGGTAGCCATTAGAGCAGTGGTTCGCAGCCTTCCCAATGCCACAGGTTCCTCATGTTGTGGTGACCTCAAACCATAAAATTATTTTTCATAGCTGTAATTTTGCCACAGTTATGAATCGTAATGTAAATATCTGATATGCGGGATGCATTTTCATTATTACAAATTGGACACAATTAAAACATAGTGATTAATCACAAAAACAATATGCAATTATATATTGTGAAAAGGTTTGCTAATGAAAATTATATATATATATATATACATACATACATACATACATACATACATACATATATATATATATATATATACATACATACATACACACACACACACACACACACATATATATATATAGTCACAACCCCTGGTAAGCCCCAACAATGGGAGGAAGCCAACTGCCTCCATCATCCGTCAATCGGCTTGTCACAAGAGTCCACCACGATAGAAACCCAATATTTTTACTGTTGCCTTTGTTATATTTGTGTTTTTTTAATTTGTGCTGATAAATAAATAAAGGGAGACCAGCACAGATCCATTTCAAGCTATTTAGCTCTCATCAGCTAGCCATACCCTCACTGGGATTCGAACCTGTGCTGTATTGCATCTTAGGCAAACGTCTTAGCCATTAAGTCACAGGTCTCCTCCTTATCAGCTGACCTTGTTACAAAAAGTCCATGAAACATTTCAGTTGGTAAATAAAATAAAACAGAGAAGAAAGACAGTAAAAAAAAAATGGGTCAAAGAGAAATACATTACTAGGTTGCACATCCCCTCCTATTTTTCATCTTGTCCTGTTGGTTCTTTATGATTTATCAATTGTTGTTTGTAACTAATGATTGTAACTATTATTATGACCTATGACCCTATCATATCTCCTTGTGAATGGACGGAAGTTTTTACAGAAAAGGGAAAACCCGAATGTCTGGAGCCAGCTGCTGCAGAGCGCCCACGTGAACTTCTGAGTCTCCGAGGAGGAGGCAGCAGCTGCGGACTGAAGGGACATCGTTGCCATCCTTCCTGCCTCGGTTCTCGGCTCCTTCTTCCCGGCCTCCCCTCCCCTCGCCGCTGGGAGACTGAGCCCAGCCCGGCCACCTCTCAGGGTGCCGCCTCGCTGGCATTTGCATGCTCCATTCTCCCCCCTCCCCTCCCCACGTCAAGCGCAGCCGTCTGATCCGCCTACCGATGCCTCTCGTGTTGCAATTGGCTGGGCACCAGCTGTCCTTGTATAGCCGTTCCTGTCAGGTAGCCCCTCCCTTTCGCAAGGCAGCGCCCGCCGCCGCTCCCTTGGCTCCAAACAGTGGCGTGCAGGTGTCTCGGTTCCTAAAGCCATCGAAAATATGTCTTTTCCGATAGGTGACCCCTGTGAAAGGGTCGTTCGACCCCCCAAAGGGGGGGTCGCGACCCACAGGTTGAGAACCGCTGCATTAGAGGCATGTGTGACCTAGATGTTTGCATTTCCGAAAAGGAATCTTAGAATAGAATAGAATTTTATTATTTGTATGCCGCCCTTCTCCGGGAGGACTCAGGGCGGCGAACAATTCAAGGGGGGAAAAGGGGAACATAAAAAACAAAATACAAATAATAAAAATAAGCAACAGTCGCACAACCACACATGTCGAGAGGGGAGGGGAACTCATCACCCCCAGGCCTGCCGGCAAAGCCAGGTTTTGACGGCTTTTCGGAAGGCCTGGAGAGAGGTGAGGGTCCGAATCCCTGCGGGGAGTTCATTCCAGAGGGCCGGAGCTGCCACAGAGAAGGCCCTCCTCCGGGTAATAGCCAGATGACATTGGTTGGTAGACGGAACCCGGAGGAGGCCAACTCTGTGAGATCTAATGGGTCTGTGGGAGGTAATTGGCAGCAGGCGGTCTCTCAAGTACCCAGATCCAATACCATGAAGGGCTTTATAAGTTACGGAGGTTAAAAAAGGTTAAGTTTTAAGAACACTGCTTGTAAAAAGCCAACAGATTTATATTCATCTTTTAAGCAAATAAGCAAATATGTATATAAACATAAACATGGGCTTAAGCTGCAAATGAGGAAGAAAATGGGAGAGAATGGGTTTACCAGTTGGAAAATAAGAATAGCAACTAACACATACAACAATTGTCTCATCTCTTTACCTCTTTTCAGACTCCACAGAACAGTTCTAAGAGACTTTTTTTCTTTTGCTTAGAGAATTTTGGATACAAGCCATTATTATGACCTTTTAGGCTGCACAGTATATTCTGTACTTAATTTTCAGGTGTAACTGCTGGAATTGATTTACATAGACCACATTTTCTGACTGAATTCTTTTGAAGCGAGCCTCTTCCCTTCCCTCTCTGACAAGAAAAGGAGTTGATGTTTAAGAAAACTTGTAAAACAAGTAAATAAAGCATCACTATGTGGCAAATCCTTTTCCCTACGCGATGGGAATACGAAGATAAAAGCAATATTGATGAATATTGCCTTATCCTAACTCCACATGAACTTGTATTATTAACTTTACTTGATTGGGATCTCCCTGAGTAACCATAATGAAAACAATAAAAGGAAAAACATTCAGAAAAAAAATGGGAATGGATTTACAGAACAAACTTGCACCATTGTGTGGATGACATGCTGTTTGTATTCCTCTGAAAAGCATCTAGCTGACTGTTCTGGCCCCCCCTCTGTCCGGGAATGAACGCAGACACAGGCTTAGCTGTTTGCCACTCTTTATTCACAGCAATTATTATCCTGTTGGCTGAAAGCCCAGACACGACTCACTGGCAAGACGTTGGCAGCAACCCAGACTCCAACAGACACGGGAACGCAAGGCAGACCAGACAAGGAGTTCTCCAGATTAGTACGAACGGTTGTGTCCTGCAAAAGCACTCCTCCCAAAGTCTCTTCTTATATACTCTCTTGGGAGGGGCCAAGCCACAACCACCTGGGCTTGATTATCTTTTATGAGTCTGTCTCCGTAATTGCTGCCTCCGTTTCTCCCCCCTTCGTTGCCTGGCATCAGGGACAAACTCCCTTTGATCTTCCCCACTGCTCCATGCCTCAGGCGCCTCCTGGTGGCCAACCAGCCTCTCTGGTCCCTGCTCTGAGTCTGAACCCCGCCCAGGGTCCTCCACATCTTCCCTAGCAGACTCATAGGGGTCCTCGCTATCGGAGTCCATCGGCAGCTCCAACGGCTCCTGCTGGTCCACAACACTGACCTTAACCAATCTTACTAAAATTAATATTTGGCTAGACTGGGGAGCCCAGGAAAAAAAAGAGCGTAGGAATCTAATTTGATTGTTGCCAAGAAATTTATCATTGCCGATAAATATATGTAGTAGTATATATGTCCAAGCCTGATAATTGAAAGGATCTTTAATTTTATCCCATAAGAGAGAGACAGAGAGAGAAAAAAACCCTGAAGATTGTAAAATCCAAGCAAATAATATTTAATATGTTAGCTGGACATAACCATAAACTGGTTTAATGAACATTCCACTGATTTCAATGGGATTAATTAAAGATGGTATTCAAACAGTGTTTTCTCTGGACAGATTAACAACTACTATCAGAAAAATGGTCTTTTTTTTACCTCTGCACATATTGTCCAAAGTCTGGTTGGAGATCTGGGTGCACAGTATTTTCCAAAGCAACACAGGAGTAGGTTGGGAAGGGGAGGAGAAATTTTAATGTGAAATGTTGACCTTGAGCCTACTTGCAATCAAAATATGTTTTGGTGCAGGGGCCAATGAAAAAGGCATTTGGCTTCAATGCGTAATTATATTTAATGATGACATGGAAGAGGCATCGTATGCAGTCTGTATAATCATGCCCTACCCACATACTTCACAGAGCATCTAATTTGCTATACTTGGTTGGTTAGATTAAATGTGAATCAAGAGAGTATCTACCCCGCTCTTATCTTCATTCTGCATCACTTATTCCGGTGTTCTGCCTAACCCCATAGCTGCACCAGCCAGTTTGACTAGTTCCTCAGTAATATAAGAAACACAAGAAGGAATTGAGTAATTGTATGTATGTATGTATATGTATATGCATATGTAAATGTGTGTGTGTGTGTATATATCTATATCTATATATATATCTATATATCTATATGTATCTATGTATCTATGTATCTATGTATATCTATCTATCTATCTATCTATCTATATCTATCTCTATCTATCTATCTATCTATCTATCTATCTATCATCTATCATCTATCATCTATCATCTATCTATCTATCTATATAACCTTGTGGCTTAGTGGTTAACACAACTGCTTAATATGTAATACAGCACAGGTTCAAATCCCAGTAAGGGTATGGCTAGCTGATGAGAGCTAAATAGCTTGAAATAGATCTATACTAGTCTCCCTTTATTTATTTATTCATCAGCACAAATGCAACACAAATGTAACAAAGGCAACAGTAAAAATAATGGCTTTCTGTCGTGATGGTCTCTTGTGACGAGCCGATAGACAGAGAAAGGAAGCATTATGCCTCCTCCCATATTTGGGCATACCAGGGGTTGTGACACTAAATACATACATTTATATATATGTTTGGGTGTGTGTTTGTAGACCGTATTTTTGGAGTATAAGACATACCGGAGTATAAGACGCACCAAGATTTTGAAGAGGTAAATTTTAAAAAGAAAATTTTGGCACTCTGCACACCTCCCAAACCCTCTGCACACCTCATTTTTTTCTAAAGAATGGGCCATGCAGAGAGTTTAAGAGGACTGCAAACTGCTCCTGGGGTCGCCCCCCCCCAAAATGAGCAAAAAACGGTCCCTCTTTGCCAAAAAAAGAGCATGCATAGCCTTTAGCCAGCTTGTAGAATGCTCCTGGGGGCAAAAACAAGCAAAAATGGCCTGTTTTTTGCTCGTTTCTGCCCTCCCCATCCTAAGGTACACTTTGCAGGCCTCTGAAACCCTCTGCACGTCCATTTTTTGTGAAGGGGCAGGGTTTCGGGAGCCAAAAATGCTGTATTCAGTGTATCGCATCACCATATGAAAACACAACCAACGACGACATGAGGCTTATAACATAAACATTTTTTTTTAAGAAAAAGATATCCAAGATGTGTTCTGAAGACAATACTCACGTAGTGCATACAAGGAAAGGGTTATTCCAGCCAGGCAAAACCCTTCAAAAAACCTGAGTGTGCTGAACATGGTCACATTCACTGAGAGGGCCACTGTCAGTCCAAATATTAAGATGAGCAACACTGAGAAGAGCAGCACCGTACGACGACCCACCCTGTAAAAATAAGAGAGGAACAATAGGAAATGTGCATTTATGCGTTACAGGTTCCATATTATCCATTTGCAAATTAGAACGCTGCACTGGGTACAATGTTCTCCAGCCAATTTCAAGGAATCCATGATCGCAAACACTCTCTTGTCAAAACATTCCCAAAATGTTTTGGGAACAATATCTTACTGGAAGATTTATGATTCAGATTGGGTGTATTTTAAAAAAAAGAAAGAACCAACAGCAATTATATAAATTGATTTTGGAGCCTCCCCGATGTAGAATATAAACTGTGGTATGAAAAGAGAATATGTCTGAAGAAGCTTTGTTGCCTTCTATCCCTTTTGAAAAATGCCCGCATTAAAAAAAAGTTCATCCTGGCTAAAAATCACGTCAAACTTTGGCTGATATTCTATTGCTGCTAGTTATTTATTTTTAAAGTTTATATGTGTCCCTTCAATGCTAGGTTTTCCTGGTCCACAAAAATGAATGTCCTGGAATGCCTCGAGCAACTTCAACCAAACTTATTTATTTATTATTAGTTAGACTTCTATACCGCTTAATAGGGCTTTCAGCCCTCTCTAAGCGGTTTACAAATTTTTTTTTAGCAAATTGAGTCAGCATATATTGCCCCCACAGTCTGGGTCCTCATTTCACCCACCTCGGAAGGATGGAAGGCTGAGTCAACCTTGAGCCGGTGAGATTTGAACCGCTGAACCGCAGATCACAGTCAGCTGAAGTGGCCTGCAGTACTGCACTCTAACCACTGCGCCACCTCGGCTCTCTTATTCATTAAGATAATGAATCCTTCGATATTTTTATGGAGACAGTCTTTTACTTTAACAACTGCATTAAAGTAGGACATAAAGTGAGATTTGGACATTAAGTGTGAAACCTACTGGGTCAGGATGGAGAGCCTCTCGGGGCCCCTTTACTTCTATATTAAAAAGCCACATAGGCAGAGTTGGAGCTTGCAAAAGAACAGGAAGCAGGTGCCTAACCACAAGATGTTCTAGCCAACGTCCCTATGTCAAAACCTATGTCAAAAGTCCAAACCACGAGGTTCAATTGAAGTTTGTTAATGACACGTATTCCATAACAAAAGGAGAAGTAAGACCCCATCTCCTTATAAGGTTTTCTCCTCAAGGGAACCACTAACAAATGAGTTAAGTGTTTCCGTGTTACGCTGCCTTTGAGAATGTATAAGAACGTGTGCTTCGATAATTAAGGTGGTTCAGAACTTGCAATGCTAGCCATGGGCTCGCTCTCTGAACCTGGCTGCCAAATAAACTTTTCCTGTATCCTGAGAAGTCTAAAGCCTGTCATTTTCTGCAACAGCATTGTTTAGTGACTGTTTAAAGTTATGATGATGCTGAAAAGGTAACTTTACAAACAGTCCTTGCGCTTAACAACCACAGCAGTGGTCCTCAGTCATGTGATCATCCTTTGCAAGCTTCACAACTAGTTTCCAGAGAGCCGAGGTGGCGCAGTGGTTAAATGCAGCACTGCAGGCTACTTCAGCTGACTGTTATCTGCAGTTCGGCGGTTCAAATCTCACCGGCTCAAGGTTGACTCAGCCTTCCATCCTTCCAAGGTGGGTGAAATGAGGACCCAGACTGTGGGGGCGATATGCTGACTCTGTAAACCGCTTAGAGAGGGTTGAAAGCCCTATGAAGCGGTATATAAGTCTAACTGCTATTGCTATTGCTATTCCAACAAGCAGAGTTGGTAGAGGAGCCAGCAGTAAAACCTTAAATCATGATCACATGATGTCTCACTTAACGACTGAGGGTAATTTACTTAATGACCACAGCAAAAGTGGTCTCCTAAGTCTGGTGCAGTCATATGGCTATTTGCATAATGACGGCATTACTTAGCAATGGATTTACCGGGCCCAATTGTGGTTAAATAAGGATTACCTGGATTATGTGGAATCCAAAGGAATTCTTGGCAATAAACATAATTGGAGGTTGGTTCTTTGCTTTAGAACATGCTGGTTTCACTTTTAATTTTATTTTTAAAAAGCCTTTAAGCCACAGAAAAGTAACTGGGATCTGGAAGGTGAAAAGGAAGATTTCCATAGCTGTATGGTGCTCATAAATATAATGTTGGACCTACTGGCAGAAAATTGGTGGATTATAAATATTTTGATCAAAATCTGGCTTTAAAAAAAGATGATGGGTTTATAGCCAATGATGGCTTTCTCCTGGCAGTATAAAATCTACCATCAAAAAGAAATTCTTCCTTTGCCTCCTCAACTCACCGCAAACTTCACCAAATTTCCTCCAGAATTTTGAGAGGGCCTTTGGAGAAGATCTGAGGAATGCTGGAGGAATGGATAGGAGAAGAAAGAGAAGCAATATGTCCTGTTGCTTCCGCAGATATATTTGTAGATGGTTAGATAAATCCCATACATCGTTTTTCTTAGGATTACTATTTATAGCACTACACTTTTTAAGTTTTTCTAAAATGTGAATTTATCTCGTTCAAC
Organism: Thamnophis elegans; assembly: GCF_009769535.1. NCBI lineage: Eukaryota > Metazoa > Chordata > Lepidosauria > Squamata > Natricidae > Thamnophis > Thamnophis elegans. The sequence goes on from NC_045548.1 coordinate 4,646,913, forward strand.
GAGAACATTAGTGAAAACATTAAAAAGAAGGAAAATGTGTTAGTGAGTACTGCAACAAGGTGAAAATAAAAACAGGAAAAAAACACTATGCCTGTGTAATATACTTTTTGTGTGTGTTGTTCTTCCAAAACCTATGGAATTGCATTAAGCAGCCAGTGAATTGTGTTGGTATATTTCACATAACCAACTTGGTTCCACCACAAAACCGTGGTAGACTAAAGCGCGCTCGACAAAAGCGCGTACCTGACGTCATCACAGCGCGACGAAAACATCACGCTGTGAGCGGTAAACTTAAAATTAAAGCGAAAACCTTACCCTAACCCCCCCAAACCTAACCCTAAACCTAACCCTAAACCTAACCCTTAACCTAACCCTAAACCTAACCCTAACCCTTAACCTAACGCTAAACCTAACGCTAACCCTTAACCTAACCCTAACCCTAACCCTAACGCTTAACGTAACCCTAAACCTAAACCTAACCCTTAACCTAACCCTAACCCTAAACCTAACCCTTACCTTTACATGAATCGGCTTGCTTTAAAATCACTTTTTAAAATCTCTGTGGTCGTATTTGTCGCGCTGCTGATGACGTCAGGTACGCGCTTTAATCGGGCGCGCTTTAGTGGACCGCGGTTTTGTCGTGCCACGAACCAACTTAATAGTATTTTTTTAAAAAATACCTTAGAATAAACCTACTTAACATTATAGTTTCTTAAACGTCCATTCACCACATAACTACCCCCTAATCTACCCACAGGAAGACAATTCGAAAAGGATTTTTAGAAAATAATTTGTTTTGGGTTTTTTTTTTAAAGGAAATTAAAAAATAATTGAGTCCCTAAACTACTCTGATTTCCAAATCAGCCAGATCTAGCTAGGAAGCAGAAGCAATGATATTTATGCTAACTCTACAGTGGATTACAGCCGTTATCCAGCTAAAAAGTCCCAATATCTAATCCAGATTCAGGTACCTAGCATGCTTAATAAAACATAGTCACAGTCTCTGCCGGTTACCAAGCAACTATAAAATGCTCCTATCAAACCTCTAAATCATAATTCTATGTCATGGTATTGTTTACCCAATTCAAATCGCCATTAATCCTCTAAAACCTGAAGAAAATACAAGCATCTTATTTGGACGATTTTCTGACGATTGCTGATGAATATATAATTCTGAGTAAATAGGCAAAGTATAAGGCACATTTGTTTGGCTTTAGTTAATATTACACTGATGCGTCTTCCCTCCCTTTTCTATTAAATTCTTGATCAAAACAAGCTCCCTGAAAAGCTGCTTGGCCAAATTATCAATTAGGGGAAGTGTCAAGCTATGACATCAAGGCAAATGGAAATATGTGAAGCGGATGCTGGCGAATTTTTGCCAAGATAGGACTCCTGGCATTAGGAGCTGCAAATGTAAATCCGGAATGCATTTCATTACGTAGCAGCATATGGTATAAAAGCTGTTTGAATTGCATGGAGACATGTATGAATGTATACCTCTCTCTGCATTCCCAAACATGTAATGGCTGAAAAATATATATAGAAAAAATATATAGAATGAAAGATTTTTATTGTGTGCTTTTCTAAATTTAAGAATGAAAGTAATCCCTTGTTTCATTCTTTATTATTGGATGTTTCACTTCAATTTTATCTACAAATTCCTAGTTCTTTTCTTACTAGCAATGAAGTCAGCGGCTATAGTGAAATAAATATTTAACTGCATTAAAATTCCTTACAGGGATAGAATATTTTAGGTAAGAAGTCCTGTCGTTTTCTCTAAACTACCTCAATAGCTGGGAGATATTGGAAGCTGAATTTCAACATAAAATGGAGCTGAAAATAGCTTTAATTCAAGCCATCCTTATTATCTCAAATGCCTTCTTTTATTTTTTTAAAATTACTTTATTTAGCACAGCAACAATACCAATCAACGGCAAGCCATTTGTGAAACACTGTGCTTGTGTATGCGTGCATAAACTTTACTGAAGATTCTTATATTGATAAAAGTTAGGCGTAAAAATATATATATAAACCAGTTAGGAAAATGTGCAGAACCAATTAGAGAATGAGAAGAAGAAAAAGATAGTTAAAGAAATTACTTTTGATCTTATTCGCAATTGCAAATGAATGTATTATCCCTTCTCCCCTTTTAAAATTATATTACAGAAATTCCATTGCATGTTCAACCCTTTTTTTAATTTAGAAAATACAAAGATGACCATTTCTCTTTTTTCCCCATTTTCAGCAAAAAAACCTCATAGAGGTTTTTCAGTCTTTTAATAAAAGCACCTGTGGTTTTATCCTGAACAAGACAGGTAACTTTTTCTGATTTCTGCTAATTCTACTATCTTTAGAATCCATTCCTCTATTGCGGGTATGAAATACTGGGGTTTTGTGCATTGAAATGGAAAAGTATGGGGGGAAATTCAAACATAACCGGAGGTGAGAAAATGTCATTTCCTCATGGAAAGCAATTTTGTAGTGGTTTTAGTTAAACTTACCAATCAGCTATACATCCTGTTATTAGGTAGCCAAAGATTAATCCTACAAGCAGAGAAAACTTCGCAATGTGAACTTTCCAGGCAGAGTCACAGACCAGATCCCACTAAAAGAAACAGAAAGAAAGAAAGATGATGCATTTAAAGTGGATAGGGTTATTTTCATATACTTGGAGCAAAATCACATATAACTGTCTAGCACAGGTAGTCCTCTGTTCTGACCCCCCTCATCCCACACCAACACACTTCGAGTCAGATAAGTTATGGCCTTTAATTAACATCCCCTTTTGCAACCTTCTGACAAACAAAGTTAATGGGGAAGCCAGATTCCCTTAACAACCATGCTGCTAACTCAGTGGTGGGTTACTACTGC
>NC_045548.1:4654783-4674577 GCF_009769535.1 Thamnophis elegans
GTTAGGGAAGGTGACTCCCTGCTGGCTTCCCACAGCCAACTCAACGGGGAAGCTAGCAGAAAATTGCAATTCCTAGGCGACTCACAAGCAAGCAGAGGTGGCAGCTGTCAGGTGGGGACGGTGCAAGAGAAGGTGAGGAAGGATGCACATCAGAGGTGAGTTGCTCCCGGGTTTGGCCCAGTTTGGCCTGGTTCGGGTGAACTGGTAGTGGCGGTGGCAGGAGGTTCCTCCCACCCACCTAGGCGCTTCTGCACATGCGCAGAAGTGTCGCGCACACAAACAAGCGTGCACACACACACACACACAAGCGAACTGGTAGTAAAAATAATGGAAACCCACCACTGGTGCACATATGGCCAGTGTGGTGCAAGCACAAAAGGGAGGGTGCACAAATGAGAAAGATTTACCCCAGCGGTGGCGGGAGGCTCCGTCCACCCTCCTGGACACTTCTGCGCATGCACAGAAATGACGCATGAGCATGTGAGTGCACCTGCATGAGCAAACCGGTAGTAAAATAAATTGAAACCCAACACTGAAACAGATAATCTGCCCAATAAAGTACCAGATTATGAATATCAAATTGTTCTGGAACATTGAAAGCGTATTTCTTTCCCTACCCCCCAAGCAATCTTGACAAGATGTACATGAATCAGGCAACTGTCCCACATACTTTTGAGAAGCCCGATCTGTTTTCATTATTTAGAAATATTATTTGGAACATTATTTTATCAATTACTACAAAGTAACAGACTCCATTCCAGTTATTTGGGCAGAATGGAAAGCCAGAGTTAATTTCCAACCTTTCACTCAGAAATTCTTCTATCCAAGGCCTTTCTACTTTATCTAACTAAAAAGACATAATTTTAATCTCCTAATTCCCTATTTCCTAACCTGCTGCTTTCATGGCACTGCAAGAACCCGAGTCTCCAGGAAGAATAGTCCAACAGCCTAGAAATGTGTTGACTTGAAGTTACATCCTACTTAAGAGAGTATCAAGTTGGGAAAAGCTAGTTTTAAATTCTAAAATATTTGAAGATACAGTGATCAGCCTTACTAATTAATAGCTCCTTTTGCAAGCAATGCTTCTCTACCAGATTTTGAAGGCACCACAGCCACAACATCCAAACATTCAGCAGTCATACCATCAGGCTCAAAACTCATCCGTAGGTCAATCTAAATAATTCTGAGATGCATCTTGAGTGTGATAGTGTACTAGCAAAGCAATAGTTTGCAATGTTTCCCATTTTCTAGACTTCTCCCAGTACTCTCACCAATCCTCTAGTTTACCCAGGAAAGTGGTGGGTTTCAAAAATTGTTCAAACCTACTCTGTGGGTGTGACCTCCTTTGTGGGAGTGGCTTGCTGCCCATGTGACCAGATGGGAGTGGCTTGCCGCCCATGTGACCGGATATGAAGATGCCGACGACACTTGGCAGAACCACCTTAAATTACCTCCCACACAGCACTGGCATGCATAAGAATATGATGTAAACTTGTTTTTTAAAAGGCATCTTTGGTTTGCGTTAAAACAACTTCAACACACGCAACGTTCTGATTGCATCACAAACACAGTAGTCACCCTTACCTTTCACAGAGGCCCTGAGTTTTATAAATAGGAGCAGGATAGTGTAGAATAAGCATATCCAAGGACCAGGGGTGGCTTTCAAAAACTTTTGGAACCTCTTCTGTAGGGGTGGCCTGCTTCCCGGGTCCACTGGTGGAACCTCTTCTAACCGGTTCGGTAGATTTGACGAACCGGTTCTACCGAATAGGTGCGAACTGGTAGGAACCCACCTCTGACCCAGGAAGACTATCCCAAACATCTAACTCAGGGGTAGTCAACCTTTTTATACCTGCCGCCCACTTTTGTATCTCTGTTAGTGGTAAAATTTTCTAACCGCCCACCAGTTCCACGGTAATGGTGATTTATAAAGTAGGGAAGTCAATTAAATTAAAAAAAAGGAAAGTGCTTCAGTATCGGACAAAACCCCTACCACCCACCATGAAAGCTGGAACGCCCGCAAGTGGGCGGTAGGGATCAGGTTGACTACCACTGGTCTAACTCAAGTGCTCCTAGAGCAGACCTCTCTCTCTCTGTCTGCATGGTGCCCTCAGGATAGCTAATGTTTCATTATTATACCCGTAGTTGGTCAACAGATGTTTAGACTATCTTTGATATTTTTATTGAGTCCTTCCCAAGGATCTGTGATGAGCAGATGTTATTTGAGGATGTTGAAGGAATTGTCGCAGACGTGACCCAACAAATGCGTGCACGACAAAAGGGCACTGACGAAACTGCGGCGATAAAATTGCGATGTCATAAACGTGCCCACAACAACGGGCCGACAAAACCGCGCCCACAAAAGCGCGATTTCAGTTAAGGTAAGGGAAGCGCGGTTTAAGTTAAGGTAAGGGTTAGGTTTAGGGTTAGGTTTAGGGTTAGGTTCAGGGTTAGGTTTAGGGTTAGGGTTAGGTTCAGGGTTAGGTTTAGGGTTAGGTTTAGGGTTAGGGTTAGGTTCAGGGTTAGGTTTAGGGTTAGGGTCAGGGTTAGGTTTAGGGTTAGGTTCAGGGTTAGGTTCAGGGGTAGGTTTAGGGGTAGGGTTAGGGTTAGGTTTAGGGTTACGTTTGGGGTTAGGGTTATTAGGTTGTTATTAGTACTTTGTTGAAGGCGTGCTTTTGTCGGCGCGCTTCTGCGCTCGTTCGTCGGCGTGATTTCGACCTCGCGGTTTTCTCACCACGGTTTCATCGCCGCGCTTTTGTCAAGCGCGCATTTGTCGGTGAACCTGTTGCAGAATGTTAGCTGTTCCGAGTGAAGTTGCCTTTTACAATTGACTGATGGAGGTTTTGTCAATGTTCAAGTGGGGTCCAGGTGTTTTAGAATTGCACCCATGATGGCACCTATTACTCCTGGTACTAATTTGCTTTAGATAGATAGGTCTTTGTATTTCTTCTCCTTTATTTTTTTTATACTCTTTGGGACAAATAATATTCCCAAGAATGTCAGGTCAGGCAGTCCCATTGGTAAGAATGACAGGCATGCTGCGCTCTGCTATTCTCACCACCAAAGGAGTGTCAAATCTTACATTTACACCTTTTTAAGCGAAAAGAGCTCAATTGTTAATTGACGCTTCAGCTACTGTGTAGAATATTTTGAAAAAGTAAAGCCACGAAAAAGGCCTTTTATGGATTCATCTGGAGGAACCGATTCACGAGCAGATGCCAACATCTTTGTTCTTAAATAAATGCACCATTGCTTTATGTATATTGTGTGGGCAGTAATTCTCCACCCCGCCCCAAGTGTGCCTTGTATAATTACATGTAATTATATTTGCTCACATTCTTAAAAGCAGATCATTAGCTTGGATGGAGGCTTGTCCAGGTGGAAGTCTAAGGAGATTCTCAATCATCTAGGTCATGGTTCTCCCAAATGTGCTTTTCTTAAAGTCGTGACCCGTCAAAAGCGCGAACGTCATAAGCGCGCCGACAACACCGCGGCGCTAAAACCACGATTTCAAAAGCGCGCCGACAACAGCGCGCCGACAGAAACACGATTTCATTTAAGGTAAGATTTACAGTTAGGTTTAGGGTTAGGTTTAGGGTTAGGTTTAGGGTTAGGTTTAGGGTTAGAGTTAGGTTGAGGGTTACGTTACAGCGCGCTTCTGTCAGCGCGCTTTTGTCGGCGCGCTTTAGGGCTAATTAGTCGCTAATTCGTCGCACGGTTTTGTCACCGCGCTTTAGACACCGCGGTTTAGTCAGGCGCGCTTTTGTTGTGTGCGCATTTGTGGTGGAACCCTTAAAGTCAACTGGACTTCCTTGAGTTTTTCCTTGAAAATATTTAGCTTCTCATCCAAGAAACATCTTTAGTTCAGAAAAAAAAAGGCAAGAAAGTCCAGTTGCCTTTTGGAAAAGCATCTTCAGGATTGTCCAGCTGGAGGTTACTAGGATCAGAGAGGGCCAAGCTTCTAGGAATCCCCTACATCTGTCCAGTTGGAGAACTTCCTATCCAACTTGGCATGAACTTTGGTTTGAAAACTTAAAGGAGGATATTTAATCAGCTTCCAAGACAGCCCCTTTCTCAACAGTATGCTGCACTGTCAGGAAATGCTTCCTAAATGTTTTGTTACCTTTTTCCCCCTTATAGCCTGAATCCAAGAGTTGAGGGTTTTTTTCCTTCTATTTTTCCTTAATTGTTTTCCAAGCCTAGTTAATTATTTGATGGCTAGGATCACCCAAGCCATTACAGGCTTGCAATTACACTTTCCATGTGTTTACAGGCCACAGATGCAAGATGTTCATCGCTAGTACAAATGACAGCTCTTCGAATATATGAAGAGAGTTGACATCTCAAACCTCATCAGTCCTAATTCCAGACTAAACGTTCCTAACTCCTCCAATCTTCCTCATTGATTTGGGTCTGTAGGAGCCAATGATTGAAAGATTCCTCTGTCCAGATGTAACACTTTCCTGGAGGAAACTATCAAAGTCATCCTAACCTATTTATAGAATAGTCAACCCCAAAGTTTCGATATTTAGTAACGTCTCAAAATATAATCTCTTTGCATGCATGAATCCAAAGTGGGGAAATATGTTGCAGGTTACAGTATTGCGGGAACCAAGCATTTATCTCTTTATAAGCATAGCCATAAAGGGTTATCAAGGGCTGAGCTTGTCAATCAGAAAGGTTGGCAGTTCGGCGGTTCAAATCCCTGGCGCCGCGTAACTGAGTGAGCTCCCGTTACTTGTCCCAGCTTCTGCAAACCTAGCAGTTTGAAAGCATGTAAAAATGCAAGTAGAAACATAGAAACCACCTTTGGTGGGAAGGCAACAGCGTTCCGTGTGCCTTCGGTGTTTAGCCACATGACCATGGAGATGTCTTTGGACAGCACTGGCTCTTTGGCTTTGAAACTGAGATGAGCACCGTCCCCTGGAGTCGGGAACGACTAGCACATATCTGCGAGGGGAACCTTTACCTTATAAAGAGCTATCAGACGTGGCTTCTATTGAAACTAGGACTTTTCTGTGGTAGGACCCAAACTTTGATTCATACACTCCAGAGAAGCTTTAATTAGCGTCAGCTTCATTACTGAATCTGCTCGTGCATTCTAAACAAAATTCTCGTCTCATTATTTTATACCGTTGTTGCCAATGTGAAATGTGAAAAGGACTTCCCAACTCTAGGGGGCGGTGCTCACCTCCGTTTCAAAGCCGAAGAGCCAGTGCTGTCCGAAGACGTCTCCGTGGTCATGTGGCTGGCATGACTAAATGCCGACGGCTCACGGAACGCTGTTGCCTTCCCACCAAAGATGGTTCCTATTTTTCTACTTGCATTCTTACAATGCTTTCGAACTGCTAGGTTAGCAGAAACTGGGACAAGTAACAGGAGCTCACTCCATTACGCGGCGCTAGGGATTCGAACCACCAAACTACCAATCTTTCTGATTAACAAGCTCAGCATCTTAGCCCCTGAGCCACCGTGTCCCTCCACTTTTATCCACACCTGACCCCTTTTTCTTTCTTGTCCATTTCACTAGCCCAGGGGTCCTTACATTTCATGGCGCCAAACTTGAAAATAACAAATTACGTGAGAACCATACTCTCTGTGAATAATGCAAACTGTAGTGTTAGGACGCCCCCCCCCCCCCCGAGACAATAAATGACATTGATCTCCTTCAAATCTATTCTTGATTCATGACCTACGGTTTAAAAACCACAGATCTAGCACCTTGATACTGCCAAGAACTGATGCTGAGAATCTAGAGCTAAATCTGTATGCACCTAACTACTCTATGAATTTCATAGATTTGATTCAAAAATCCTTCCGACTCATCAGATCAATGCTTGAATGTTTAACACTTCAGTTTAATCAAGATATCCTCTCCTCAAGACACCGGTGTATACCAGTGGTGGGTTTCAAAATTTTTTTAGAACCTCCTCTGTAGGTGTGGCCTGCTTTGTGGGAGTGGCTTGCCAGCCATGTGACCGGGTGGGAGTGGCTTGGCAATCATGTGACTAGGTGGGCATGGCCAACTTGTAACAACACTCTTGCTTAGCAACCAAAATGTTGGCTCAGAAACTCTGGCATTTGAAGCACCCAAGTCTTAAAGCTGTCAAGTTGCAAGACCCTTGTACCCCTAACCCTTTAGAAAAGAAACCCCAGGGGTGTTCAAACTTGACAGCTTTAAGACTTGTGGACTTCAACTCCCAGAATTCCTTCTCCTGTCATGTTGGCTCAGGAACTCTGGCATTGAAGTGTGCAAGTCTTAAAGCTGTCAAGTTACAAGACCCTTGCACCCCTAACCCTTTAGAACCCCCCCCCAGGGGTATTCAAACTTGACAGCTATAAGACTTTTAAGGTTTAGATAGGACGCTTTGAGGTGGGCGGGGCGATTGGTGAGCCAGCCAATCAGTGAGCGATGGGTGGGGTAACCATGGTGCGGATGGGCGGGGGGGGGAGAAAGCTGGAACCGGTTCTAAATGGCACGGTAGATTTGTGGAACCTCTTCTATAGAAGAGGTTAGAACTGGCAGGAACCCATCTCTGGTGTATACATACAGTGGAAGGAATGCTCATTAAACTTGATGGCTACCTCTGGATAACCATTTATTATTATGCATGGCATATCCCATAATAGTATAGCCCCCCAGGGTTGTGATTTCTACATATTCTCTTGTTTTTCAGTGGTTATAAACCAGCTGAGCCAAAACTGAAGTCGGTTGCCATTGCATATTATTGATTGATTGGGCAAACTAATTTACTAAGCTAAGCTAACATTCTGACATTCTGTCACTCTGAATAATATAAATTGGTGTTACAGTTCATAACACGGTACCTGATGGAACTTCCCTGACCACAAAGCTTTAGCACTGAAAAGGCAGAAGGATGTTTTCAATCCAGATATTTGAATGCAGAGTTTTTCAACAGGGCCTTGACATGTTAACACACACCTTCATCATGAAAATGAATTTCACCACTGCACTGGATCCTCAATATTTTACAGAGACAGGTGATGTCGAAGCGGTTTAATTTCCTGTATACAGTCCAAGTCTCACTGGCATACATGCAAAATGCAATAATCAGGAATCCAGGACAGTTTGTGATGGGTAAATGGTCATTACTAAAAATATTATGTTCCACATAATATTGCTGCCTCATTTTGCTGGGAGACTGTTCCTGGGCTGAATTAGTGAAGAACATTGCTAGCGTATGCCAAGAGTGTATATTCCTATCAAGGTGACCTTAGGTGTGAAGGACATGTCAACTGCCCAGTTTAAGGAAGCAACAATATTGGGCAGCATCAATAAAGGACAACGCTGGAGAAATATAATCACTTAGACAATGACAAAGACATCAATTCAGAATCATGGATAAAATCTACTTATGTGATTGCTAGGAGTTGAAAAACTTCTTGATGGCATATTAATTAATCAATCAATCAATCAGGATATATGGTAGCCAGCATCCATCTGCACATCCTCTCCATTAAAACAGAAATCCCAGGAAAATAGTAGTAAATCTACATTCAATTCCTCCTATTCTTTATTCTTCATGGACCCATCTCAAAAAGGAAATGTGTTTTTTGCAATATATGTATGTATGTATGTATGTATGTATGTATGTATGTATGTATGTATGTATGCTAACTGCTTCCATAAAAATATTGGGTTTCTGTCTGGATGGTCTCTTGTGACGAGCCGATGGACAGAGAATGGAAGCAGTTAGTTTTCTCCCATAATTGGGGCATACCAGGGGTTGTGACACTAAATATATACCTACTACCCTGGTTTAAGCTGATAAGGAGGAGGACCTGTGGCTTAATGGTTAAGACTTCTGCCTAAGATGTAATACAGCACAGGTTCGAATCCCAGTAAGGGTATGGCTAGCTGATGAGAGCTAAATAGCTTGAAATAGATCTATACTAGTCTCCCTTTATTTATTTATCAGCACAAATACAACACACACACACACACACACACATATGTGTGTGTGTGTGTGTGTGTTTCTTCTTAAGACTGAATAAGGGAATGTTGGAAGTGAAAAGATTAAAAACCACCCCAAAGGCCAAAGAATTCTTGGTCCATTCCATATAATCCAGTGTCTGGTGGTAAATACAGAATGGTATTTTCAGCGTTCTGGAGCTTTTAACAGCCACAAAATTTACCATTTGTGGTGAATATAATTTCAATAAGATGCTCGGAAGAATATTTCAAGACAATAAAATAACTGAGAGATATAAAGGCAGCTGCACAAAAGCCATTCATCTTATCCACTGCAGTGGAGAAAAGTGCCATCCCAAAGGAATTACCATAAACTACTGGTTCTTAAAAATATAGTACTTTTTACTGAGAATAAATGGTAGTTCTGACAAGGATGAAAGATTCTTCTGAAAACTTGTCATATTTGAAGAATCTCTACATTCAGCATTTATATTTTAAATAGGACTACAATAAACAATGCCGATGCTGAAAATATTGGGAAACCTATTCACACATGCCCGATTCAAGATTCAGCTTGGAATAGGCGGTGAATTATGCCCATTATCTCAATGTATTTCTTGATTTAGACCACAGGAAGAGGGGCAAACACTGCTTCACACTCAATTGCTCAAGTTTTGCTTGGATTCAGGAAGGGTTAAAAGAAAAGAGACAGTGGCCAAAAAAGTCCTATCCTTTTTTTTAATGTGCATTGTAACCTTTTTGTACTCTCCTGTTGGGCTCTGTCCTCTAGGATTAAAAGCCACGTTGCAGTCCTGTTTCCCGTTAATAGAGAAATAGAAAGCTAAAGACTACTTTAACAAGACAGAAATATACAGGACAGAAGCATCACAGCCACAGGTTCACAAAAAGTTATTTAGAATTGCTGATCTGCCCTGTTGTCCACTCTGGACTCAATCAATAAACAAAAAATAGATTTCCTTCAATATTAGATGACTTTATTGTTTTAATTATAGCTTCTATTTTTGCATCACATGTTTTACATTTAAAGAGGTGCCCTTAGTTTATCTTAACATTTTACAGGTCTGTCTTAAGCAGCGGCAGAAGTCACACTGTCCTTGATCATGGTTTGTCAAATTAGCTAGGATTGGATAGTTTTCAATAACTACGAAGTCCTTGGTGCTCTTTGAATTTGGTTAATCACTTGTGAATATTTCATTACCTGACTTGTTTACAGAGTGTAGAATAACAAGAGTTGGAAGGGATGTTGAAGCTCTCCTAGCCAATCCCCTGCTCAGGCAGGAGACCTTATACCATTCTGGACAAATGGTTGTTGAATCTCTTCTTAAAAACCACCAGTGATGAAGCATCCACAACTTCTGGAGGCAAGCTATCCTACTGATTAATTATCTTCATCATCAGGAAATTTCTCCATAAACCTAGGTTGGAGCCAGTGGTGGGTTTCAAAAATTGTTCGAACCTACTCTGTGGGTGTGGCCTCCTTTGTGGGAGTGGCTTGCCACCCATGTGACCAAATGGGAGTGGCTTGCCGCCCATGTAACCGGATATGAAGATGCCGACGAGACTTATCAGAACCACCTTAAATTACCTCACACACAGCACTGGCCTGCATAAGAATATGATGTCAACTTGTTTTTGAAAAGGCATCTTTGGTTTGCGTTAAAACAACTTCAACACACACAATGTTCTGATTGCACCACAAATGCAGTAGTCATCCTTACCTTTCACAGAGGCCCTGAGTTTTATAAATAGGAGCATGATAGTGTAGAATAATCATCTCCAAGGACCAGTGGTGGGTTTCAAAAACATTTGGAACCTCTTCTGTAGGTGTGGCCTGCTTTCCGGGTCCACTGGTGGAACCTCTTCTAACCGGTTTGGTAGATTTGACCAACTGGTTCTACCGAATAGGTGCGAACTGGTAGGAACCCACTTCTGGTTGGAGTGTTCCTTGAACTCTCCATGACTTCTTGTCTTGCCCTCAGGCGCTTTGGAGAATAGATTGACCCCTCTTCTCTATGTCAGCCCCTCAAATGTTGAAAGACTTCTATCATGTTATCCCAAATCCATCTCTTCATTAGAAACTAGACAAACCCAGTTCCTGCAGCTATTCATCATGTTTTAGCCTCCAGGACACTAATTATCTCTGTTGCTCTTCTCTGCACTCTTTTTAGAGTCTCAACGTCTTTTCTGCGGTAACCAAAATTGGACGCATTATCCTTAGTTGACAAGGGATCCCTCCTAAGATTACCCGCTAGAACAAGAACATACAGTAGATCACTACAAAATTTATCTTTGCCCTTCCATTGTCCGTAAGCAACAAGACAATTGTTTGCTGCAGCAAAACTTTGGAAATCAACCATCAAACCATTGTGATTGTTCCACAGGAAACATTTAAGTATGAGAAAGAGAGAAAGGAGCACAAAGGAAGAATAATTGGGTGAGAAGCAATTGTCCCAAGGACAGAACATGTAATGAAATGAAACAAAGAGTTTGGATGATACTTAACACATTGTATATCCCTATTCTCGTCTGATATCTTTCCTGCTCTAGAAATACCGGTTTATTTTGTCTATCTACCTTACCCTTAATATGAAACTTTACCTTACCTTACTGTTCTGACCCCCTCCTCCGTCCAGTAACGAATGCCGAGACAAGCTTAAATGAGAATGCCCTTTAATAACAAGTTCAGACTCTCGGTGGCTGAAAGCCAAGTAAACAAACAGATAAGGACCTTGGCAGCAAGGCCGACAAACCTTGGCAGCAATTCAGACGAACTCTGGCAGCAATCCAGCCTGCCAAGTTTGTTTCTCTTTAGTCAAAGCATTGACTTCTGCAAGAAGGGCGTGGCACAAGCAGTCTCTTTTATAGTCTGGAGGGGAGCCTAATGACCATCAGCTGAGCGTAATTACCTCCTGTAATTAGGCAGTTGTTCTTGACGCCGAGTAGCCCTTCGACGGCGTGCATCCCGGAACAACTCACTGTTGGTTTCTGGATCACTCTCCCTTGTCTCCTCCCCACTGATCCAAAGCTCAGGCACCACCTGGTGGCCAACCAGTCTCTCTGCGCCCTGCTCGGAGTCGGAACCCTGTCCAGGGTCCTCCACATCCTCCAGGGCTGACTCATAGGGCCCCTCGCTGTCGGAGTCTGGTGGCAGCTCCAACGGCTCCTGCTGGGCCACAACACCTTACTAACATAATTGCTTAACGAGAAAGCACAATTAAGTTAGACACAAAACTGTGATGATATAGTACCACTGGGTGCTTAAAAAAACCTTAAAAAGAGGCCAAGTATGGAGATTGTGTTGATGCTCATTTGTTTGTAGCATACTCCCCTTTGAGTCAGTGCTGAGTCCTTGTAACTGTCGGGATAAGTCCCTGCACTTGGCCCCATTTGAGAAGTGGTTTGCCATTGCCTGCTACCTAGGACTAGGAGGGTACGACTGGCGCAACATTACGCAGCTGGCTTTGCGCCCGAAGGTGGGACTAGAATTCATGGACTCCAGCCTGAACCTCTGGACCAAACTGACTGTCTCTGATCTAAAGGCTGGATAAAGAAACGGGACACAAGTCATACACTGGCAGTGGAAATGAGGATTTTCCTTCTGCTTTTTGTAGTCACAACAGATGCGCAAACCTATTATGGAGACGGTTGTTTTTAACCAAAGAAAGCAACCTTTAGAGTGCTAGATTTCAGATTTCAGATTTAGTTTATTTGTATGCCGCCCTTCTCCGGGAGGGACTCAGGGCGGCGAACAACTCAGAAGGAAAAAAGGGGACACAAACACAATACACGTAATTAAAATACACAAGAGTCACACAGCCATACCAGTCGAGAGGGGAGGGGAACTCATCAACCCCAGGCCTGCCGGCACAGCCAGGTTTTGACAGCTTTCCGGAAGGCCTGGAGAGAGGTGAGGGTCCGGATCTCCGCGGGGAGTTCATTCCAAAGGGCCGGAGCTGCTACAGAGAAGGCTCTCCCCCGGGTGGTAGCCAGATGGCATTGGCTGGTAGACGGAACCTGGAGGAGGCCTGCCCTGTGCGATCTAACGGGTCTATGGGAGGTAATTGGCAGCAGGCGGTCTCTCAAGGACCCAGGTCCAATACCATGCTAGGATGTCTCTAAAAAGAGAAAAGCTGCATTAATGCCAGAAGTCTGGCATTCTTGCAATACATGAATATAGCCTGCGTGTAGGCTTTGTACGAGGAATAAGCGCAGCCAACGTTTCAAAAGACCACAGCCAAGTGGTCAGACACAAAAAAATAAAAAAGTAAAAAGATGTGTTGGAGAAAAAGCACTGGCTTAAGTATGTTCTAAATTTAGGCCCTCGTTGGGAGTTCTTTGCAAGATCGAAATTACTGCCTGTCCTCAAAACCTCCATACACAAGGGCCACGCTGAAATGTAAATTTACTGTAATTGCAACGTGACAATCCGACGCCCTAAAAACACACACTGCTCCATTATTCCTGCATGATAGTTATCTTTCTGCTTTAGGGAGGGGAGAGGAAGAACACCTATCAAATTACACAGACGTGAAATGACTTCCAAGTAAAAGTCCCAGTTTAAGAACCGGCTACAAGTTTATTAAGTGTATTAATGATTTGCCACCTCCGCATATTATAAGTGCACACAGGCAGGATTTCAGCGCTGCTTGCTCAGAGTGATAGTTCCATCAGAGGCAACTAAACAGGACTCTTAAGACCCCAGGGTTTGAGGTCAATAATTGTCCCGGACAGTGGTGGGTTTCAAAATTTTTTTAGAACCTCTTCTGTAGGTGTGGCCTGCTTTGTAGGAGTGGCTTGCCAGCCATGTGACTGGGAGGGTGTGGCCAACTTGTAAAATGTGGCGAAACTCACTTAACAATGCTGTTGCTTAGTAACCAAAATGTTGCCTCAGAAACTCTGGCATTTGAAGCACACAAGTCTTAAAGCTGTCAAGTTACAAGACCCTTGCACCCCTAACCCTTTAGAAAAAAACCCAGGGGTGTTCAAACTTGACAGCTTTAAGACTTGTGGACTTCAACTCCCAGAATTCCTCCTCTCGCTCTTCATTTTGATGATGTGTGGACGGGCGGGGGAGGGAGCTGGAACCGGTTCTAAACGGCACCGTAGATTTGTGGAACCTCTTCTGGGAGTTGAAGTCCACAAGTCTTAAAGCTGTCAAGCTTGAGCACCCCTGGGGTTTTTCCCCTAAAGGGTTAGGGGTGCAAGGATCTTGTAACTTGACAGCTTTAAGATTTGAGTGCTTCAAATGCCAGAGTTTCTGAGCCAACATTTTGGTTGCCAAGCAAGAGCGTTGTTAAGTGAGTTTCACCACATTTTAAAAGTTGTCCATGTCCACCCAGTCATATGGCCAGCAAGCCACTCCCACAAAACAAGCCACACCTACAGAAGAGGTTCTAAAAAAATTGAAACCCACCACTGCTCTGGGAGGGTGAAAACTGCTTCCTCCGGGCTCCAGAGGCCCTCAGGAGGCCGGAAACACAGAGTTGTATTGGAGAACACACAAACCAGCATACAGAGACACTGCAGTTTAAATAGGCTTTTACTTTCATGGAAATAGAGGTATGAGAGTCCATCAAACAGTCCAAGTCATACATGGATAAGACAGTCAGTCATCAATGTCTTTCAGTTAAGGGATAATCCAAATAACATAGTCCATAAACATACAAACAGTCCGGTACTCAAAGTTTGCTAGCAGTTGCAAAACTTACAACAGCTCATGGCACTTTCTAACAGCCAGCTTCCAAAAACACTCAGATCAGATCAGCGCAGCATCTAACAAACAGAGAGCTAACAGTCATTCTGGCTCCCTCTTGTGGCCGATTGAGGAAAGCAGCAACCAATCACATTTTACAGTATGATTTACAGAAACAGGTACAGCATTGTTACATGATTTATATATTGCCAACCCAACTGTCAGATTAATATTCCTAACAGTGACCTAAGATGGGCAGCCATGTAAAACTTTCAAATAATTCAAATAAATATATGCCACAGAGGACCCTGCCAACACACTTGGCTCATAAGCAAAAACAAGTCCCAGATGGGGCTACGAGGCATTTAACTGTCATCTTGTGAGGCTCCCCCTATTTTGTGACCTTGTTCTCAAAGGGCTTGACAAACTCTTCCCAGAAGCCAGCAGGAGAAATTTCCTGTGACCCAGAACCCTTAAGTCAATGTTTCTCAACCTTGGCCACTTGAAGATGCCTGGACTTCAACTCCCAGAATTCCCCAGCCAGCGAATGCTGGCTGGGGAATTCTGGGAGTTGAAGTCCAGACATCTTCAAGTAGCCAAGGTTGAGAAACACTGCCTTAAGTGGATAAGTCAGTCTGCATTCAATCCAGGGAGCGAACTATAGCGTGGTATTTAAGAGATCAAGTTGCACACTGGTTCAAAACGCTGCCAAGCCATATATATTTGCTGCTGGTTGACCTTGGATAAATCTCTGGATCTTAGAGAGGCATCTCAACTGTACTCAAGGTGAGGCGAGGAATATAAATGGTCTATCTCAAGTAAGTGAATGAATAAGCTACTGGTATCCTATGAATCAGTTTTGACTCCTGCCATCTGCCTAGATTAAGTTCTGCAGTTTTCTTGGCAGGTTTTTTGGGAAGTGGCTCGCTACTGTCTCCTTCCCAGAGCTGAAAAAATGACTGGCTCAAGGTCACAATCCTCCCATTTCTAGCCTGATGTCTTAATCACTAACCCCAAACTCATGGTATTCGTATGCATGATGTCTTCCGGGTGCGATTCAAGCAGGGGTGGGTTTCAACTGGTTCGCGGCTGTCCCTGCGAACCGGTTGGTCAGCGAACCCGGAAGTAAGTAACTTCCGGGAACGGCGAAGGGCCCACCCGCCAACCCGCGTTCCTTACCCTGTTTTGACGAGTTCTGCGCTTCCACGCATGCGCAGGACGCATACAGCGCCTGCGCGATCCTCCAGGAGCAGCTGGAGCATCGCACAGATGCTAGTATGCATGCGTGCGCTGCGCGCATGCACGAGGACACCGCCGGCCCCGTTCCAACCGAACTGGTTGGAACGGGGCAAGAAACCCACCCCTGGATTCAAGGTACTAATTATGACCTTTAAAGCGCTCCATGGCTTAGGCCCAGGGTACCTGCGAGACCACCTACTGCCACCGGTAGCCTCCCACCGTCCAGTGCGATCCCACAGAGTTGACCTCCTCAGGGTGCCGTCGGCCAGACAGTGTCGGCTAGCGACCCCCAGGGGAGAGCCTTCTCTGTGGGAGCCCCTTCCCTCTGGAATGAGCTGCCCCCGGAGCTTCGTATAATCCCCGACCTCCGGTCCTTCCGACACGCCCTAAAAAGTCGGCTTTTCCAGCAAGCCGGCCTGGCCTGAACAAAACAAAATAAATTATTGGTCATTGTTAATTTTAATTGAATTTTTTAAAATGTTATTGTTAATCTTAATTGGGTTGTTTTTTTGGATACTCTAATTTTTTTAAACTTTTGTAACATGTGTCTTTTTAAATGTTGTACGCTGCCCTGAGTCCTTGGGAGAAGGGCGGCATATAAATCCAATAAACAACAACAACAACATGTGCCTGTGTATGTATATGTTTCTAGGAAACATTATTTAGTTCCATTATGCTCAATGAAGCTCTGTTCATCTATCACAGATATGCTTACTTTACTCAAAGCTACAACAGCACAGAAATAAAGTGACTTACGACTCTTTTTCCGTTATGACCTTTGCAGCATTCCCCATGATCATGTGATCAAAATTTAGATGCTTGGCAACTGGTTCACACTTATGACGGTTGCTGAGTCCTGAGGTCACGTGATCCCCTTTTGCAACCTTCTGGCAAAGCAAACTTAGCAATAGCAATAGCAGTTAGACTTATATACCGCTTCATAGGGCTTTCAGCCCTCTCTAAGCGGTTTACAGAGTCAGCATATCGCCCCCAACAATCCGGGTCCTCATTTCACCCACCTCGGAAGGATGGAAGGCTGAGTCAACCTTGAGCCGGTGAGTTTTGAACCGATGAACTGCAGATAACAGTCAGCTGAAGTGGCCTGCAGTACTGCACCCTAACCACTGCGCCACCTCGGCTCTTTAAAACTTAAATGGGGAAGCCGGATTCACTTAACAGCCAACTTGCCAACTGCAGTGATTCACTTAACAACTGTGGGAAGAAAGGTCGTAAAATGGGGCAAAACTCACTCAACAACATCCCACTTAGCAACAGACATTTTGGGCTCGATTGTGGTCATAAGTTGGGCTTTCAGTACTAGCCTCAGCATTTCTTATTTCTATTACTACAAATAGCAAGATGTTGTTTTAAGTGCTGTGAAGTCGGAGAAATGAAATATTGTAAGTATTCCTACAGTGTTGTATGTATTCTGATCCTTTGGCCCCCTGTGTGAGTGAAATTCAGGCTAAACACAGTGGGAATCACAGTCACTTGATTGAACAGCAGAGAATAAAGGGTCACTGTTACAAAAAAGAGATAAATCTGTATTTTGTCCTGAAATCAATATAGTAGTCACGGAATGCATTTTCTTAACTATAATATCAGCGTGCTAAGAAAATGTAATTTCCCCGGATCCTTCTTAACAAATGGGTAGTAAAGGGATCATTCTCAAAGCATCAATATGAAATTTGGGAAAACTGCCCCATTGTATACAAACATCTAAGAGCTTGCCTTGAGCAAAAATTACTTAAATTGGCATCTCATGTTAAATTGGGTCATTTAAAAAAAAAAAGTCATGGACAAGAACTGAGGGATTCTGTTAACCCCTACATTTCTACAATCTAAGCTGTGATGCTGTGTTCGTGGAACCAAAGCACATCCCTCATACATGACAGGGAAAAAAATGGCTATCTTCAGGGGTGGGTTGCTAATCCCGTTCCAACCGGTTCAGTTGGAACGGGGCCGGCGGCATCCTCATGCACGTGCGCAGTTCACACATGCGTCTTAGCACCTGCGCGATGCTCCAGCTGCTCGCGGAGACTCGCGCAGGCGCTGTATGTGCCATGCTCCTGCGTGGAAGCGCAGAAGCCTTCAAAGACCGGTAAGGAGCGCGGGCGGGCGGGTGGGCCCTTCGCCATTCCCGGAAGTTACTTACTTCCGGGTTCGCTGACCAACCGGTTCGCGGGGACCGCCGCGAACCGGTTGAAACCCACCCCTGGCTATCTTGGGGAAACCCAGGATTTGCAAAAGAACAAATAATTTTCAGAAGATGAATCTGGTGGGGAAAAAAATCTCCACACTAAATCAGGTCCAGAATGCTCACCGAGAAGCAGAAAATCGTCACAAAGCAATGCCGCAGGGTTTCAGGATTTGGGATATTTCAGAAACTCTATGTACCCTTCCTCATACAGAGATGTTGACCCCCATCAATTCTGCAATGCCTTCACAAATGCAGGAAATCCACTACACGTCTCTTAAATATTACAAAGCGGTTTCCAAGCTTACTTTCTTTGATAGGAAAATCCATCATGGCAATTGCTGGTTTTTTTTTTAACTGTGTTGTATATCTTATTACCGTGTTTCCCCAAAAATAAGACAGGGTCTTTTTTTTTTCTTTTGGTCCCCGAAATAAGCACTTGGCCTTGTTTTTGGGGAGGTATAATTATTTTTGAGGTGCAGGAAGTAGCGAGTGTGGTCACCTCATGGCTGCTGCTGTGTTTCAATATTTTCAGGGAGGGATTATTTTAGTGCATGCGCTCAAAAGCCCGATTGGGCTTATTATCTGGGGAGGTCTTATTTTCGGGGAAACAGGGTAGTTTTACTCTGTTAAAATATTTCAGGTCTTGCATTGTTCATATGAGAATATGAAGAAAGCATCTAGGTCAAACCCAGGGCTGTGGGCCAGATCCAGCCTGTGGCGCTACCCTGGAAACAATGAAGGACCAGCTTGCACCACTTCTGTTAGTGAAAATGGCCCCCCGAGCTCTGTTTTCGGCTGCCATGCCCCCGACAACCGTCTGCCAGTGAAAACAGAGCTCCATTTTCATGGCAGAGGGTTGCAGAAGGCCATGGAAGTCGAAAACAGAACTCAGGAGCCCATTTTTGGTGGCCGAGCACTCGGGCCACTATAGGTGCCTCCAACAAGAGTGATGTCGTGCTGGTCACCCCTACCCTGGCCATACCCATCCTGGGCCTCCAAGATCAAACCCAACCCTCAATGAAATTGAGTTTGTCAGCCCTGATCTAGGTGAAGCTCACATTGCTCCAGAAGATCACAGATCATCTCACAGAGTCCTCTACAACCAGGGTTTCTTAATCTTGTTGAACCCGCAGGATCCCCCAGGAACCCCCAGGATCCTTTGAGAATCTGATGAAACACCAAAACCCTTCTCAGAAATATGTATTTAAATACATAAATAAATGGTGATTCTCTTCCATCCAAGTTCAGGAACCACCAGAAATGTATCATAGTTTAGAATCGCGACTCTACAACAAGGACAGGATAAGATGCAACAGCATCAAGATGACATTTGGGAGCAAAGTTTGAAATAGACTTACTTCACATGTAAAGTAAATAATGAACAGTATCTTATGAAAATATTTCACATAGGAACTGGAATATGATTAAATCCAGTCTCTAAGTTTATCTAGCTAATCCTGATAATGTACCGTATGTGAAATTGGCTCCCTATAAACAGGAATTTTAGAAAATGTTGGCCCATACAGTTGTAGCTGCTTTAAAAAATCACACACAGAGAGAGACATGGTAATAATGAAACACGCTAAATAAGACTTTCAAGAAATAAAAAGAGAAGGCTGTGTAAATTTTGCAATGGGAAGAATCACAAAAATGTGCTCTACATAGCAATAGCAATAGCAGTTGGACTTATATACGCTTCATAGGGCTTTCAGCCCTCTCTAAGCGGTTTACAGAGTCAGCATATTGCCCCCAACAACAATCCGGGTCCTCATTTTACCCACCTCGGAAGGATGGAAGGCTGAGTCAACCCTGAGCCGGTGAGATTTGAACAGCCGAACTGCAGAACTGCAGTCAGCTGAAGTAGCCTGCAGTGCTGCATTTAACCACTGCGCCACCTCGGCTCCATACACTACACTACATACACTACGACACGAATCCTTTGCATACTTCACTTAATACACTAAGCTATGGATCACGTAGAAATTATGAACAAGCCTGCTTTTCACTGATGGGATAAAAGAAATATTCCTTTACTTATTTATTACCATTACTGGTATGGCTTAAAGGAATTGAAAGATGAAACAAAATGCACGGGAGATTTAGCAGCAAGCTGGTGTCCTCAGATTCAACAAAAACAACTATATCCTGTAGAGAGAGAGTGTGTGTGTATGAATATGTGTGCGCGCACACACTCACAAATGCATACCAAAGCTTGGGTCTTAGAGGCATGAGCTTTCGTAGAGATACTTTGAGTACAAATAACTTTCAATCTGATTGCAAAAATAGATGCTATCATGAAATTGATCAAATTTCCCATTCAGTGAATTATGTTTATTTCTCTTATATATTGCCTTATCTCTAACAGGTCAAGGCTGTATACACTATTCACACCTGGATAAAACACCATCAAATAGATTTGGGCTGAAGCAACTGATTAGGCCAAAGAACCAGAATTGACTGGCAATGAATCCCTAGTCAAGTTTAAATCACAGCTACCTAAGTCATTTAGAGTTTAAAAGATTCAAACCAATAATGACTGGCAACCAGAGGTTTTAGCACTGCGGTGATACAATTGATGATCACAGTATCATTCATTAGTTAGCAACAGGAATGTAGTTGCCATATTTTGCTCTAGCTGACTTTTGGTTATTTTTCAGGGTAATGTTTTAGTAATTGAACCAAGTATCAGATCAGATTAATTCAGTATGC
>NC_045548.1:4674677-4687177 GCF_009769535.1 Thamnophis elegans
CTGATTGCCCACAAACAGTAGTCATCCTTACCTTTCACAGAGGCCCTGAGTTTTATAAATAAGATATGATAGTGTAGAATAATCATATCCAAGGACCAGTGGTGGGTTTCAAAAAATTTCGGAACCTCTTCTGTAGGTGTGGCCTGCTTTCCGGGTCCACTGGTGGAACCTCCTCTAACCGGTTTGGTAGATTTGACCAACTGGTTCTACCGAATAGGTGCGAACTGGTAGGAACCCACTTCTGGTTGGAGTGTTCCTTGAACTCTCCATGACTTCTTGTCTTGCCCTCAGGCGCTTTGGAGAATAGATTGACCCCTCTTCTCTATGTCAGCCCCTCAAATGTTGAAAGACTTCTATCATGTTATCCCAAATCCATCTCTTCATTAGAAACTAGACAAACCCAGTTCCTGCAGCTATTCATCATGTTTTAGCCTCCAGGACACTAATTATCTCTGTTGCTCTTCTCTGCACTCTTTTTAGAGTCTCAACGTCTTTTCTGCGGTAACCAAAATTGGACGCATTATCCTTAGTTGACAAGGGATGCCCTCCTAAGATTACCCGCTAGAACAAGAACATACAGTAGATCACTACAAAATTTATCTTTGCCCTTCCATTGTCCGTAAGCAACAAGACAATTGTTTGCTGCAGCAAAACTTTGGAAATCAACCATCAAACCATTGTGATTGTTCCACAGGAAACATTAAGTATGAGAAAGAGAGAAAGGAGCACAAAGGAAGAATAATTGGGTGAGAAGCAATTGTCCCAAGGACAGAACATGTAATGAAATGAAACAAAGAGTTTGGATGATACTTAACACATTGTATATCCCTATTCTCGTCTGATATCTTTCCTGCTCTAGAAATACCGGTTTATTTTGTCTATCTACCTTACCCTTAATATGAAACTTTACCTTACCTTACTGTTCTGACCCCCTCCTCCGTCCAGTAACGAATGCCGAGACGAGCTTAAATGAGAATGCCTTTAATAACAAGTTCAGACTCTCGGTGGCTGAAAGCCAAGTAAACAAACAGATAAGGACCTTGGCAGCAAGGCCGACAAACCTTGGCAGCAATTCAGACGAACTCTGGCAGCAATCCAGCCTGCCAAGTTTGTTTCTCTTTAGTTCAAGCAGTTGACTTCTGCAAGAAGGGCGTGGCACAAGCAGTCTCTTTTATAGTCTGGAGAGGAGCCTAATGACCATCAGCTGAGCGTAATTACCTCCTATAATTAGCTAGTTGTTCTTGACGCCGAGTAGCCCTTCGACGGCGTGCATCCCGGAACAACTCACTGTTGGTTTCTGGATCACTCTCCCTTGTCTCCTCCCCACTGATCCAAAGCTCAGGCGCCACCTGGTGGCCAACCAGTCTCTCTGTGCCCTGCTCGGAGTCGGAACCCTGTCCAGGGTCCTCCACATCCTCCAGGGCTGACTCATAGGGCCCCTCGCTGTCGAAGTCTGGTGGCAGCTCCAACGGCTCCTGCTGGGCCACAACACCTTACTAACATAATTGCTTAACGAGAAAGCACAATTAAGTTAGACACAAACTGTGATGATATAGTACCCACTGGGTGCTTAAAAAAACCTTAAAAAGAGGCCAAGTATGGAGATTGTGTTGATGCTCATTGTTTGTAGCATACTCCCCTTTGAGTCAGTGCTGAGTCCTTTGTAACTGTCGGGATAAGTCCCTTGCAACTTGGCCCCATTTGAGAAGTGGTTTGCCATTGCTGCTACCTAGGACTAGGAGGGTACGACTGGCGCAACATTACGCAGCTGGCTTTGCGCCCGAGGTGGGACTAGAATTCATGGACTCCAGCCTGAACCTCTGGACCAAACTGACTGTCTCTGATCTAAAGGCTGGATAAAGAAACGGGACACAAGTCATACACTGGCAGTGGAATGAGGATTTTCCTTCTGCTTTTTGCAGTCACAACAGATGCGCAAAGCCTATTATGGAGACGGTTGTTTTTAACCAAAGAAAGCAACCTTTAGAGTGCTAGATTTCAGATTTCAGATTAGTTTATTTGTATGCCGCCCTTCTCCGGGAGGGACTCAGGGCGGCGAACAACTCAGAAGGAAAAAAGGGGACACAAACACAATACACATAATTAAAATACACAAGAGTCATACAGCCATACCAGTCGAGAGGGGAGGGGAACTCATCAACCCCAGGCCTGCCGGCACAGCCAGGTTTTGACAGCTTTCCGGAAGGCCTGGAGAGAGGTGAGGGTCCGGATCTCCGCGGGGAGTTCATTCCAAAGGGCCGGAGCTGCTACAGAGAAGGCTCTCCCCCAGGTGGTAGCCAGATGGCATTGGCTGGTAGACGGAACCTGGAGGAGGCCTGCCCTGTGCGATCTAACGGGTCTATGGGAGGTAATTGGCAGCAGGCGGTCTCTCAAGGACCCAGGTCCAATACCATGCTAGGATGTCTCTAAAAAGAGAAAAGCTGCATTAATGCCAGAAGTCTGGCATTCTTGCAATACATGAATATAGCCTGCGTGTAGGCTTTGTACGAGGAATAAGCGCAGCCAACGTTTCAAAAGACCACAGCCAAGTGGTCAGACACAAAAAAATAAAAAAGTAAAAAGATGTGTTGGAGAAAAAAGCACTGGCTTAAGTATGTTCTAAATTTAGGCCCTCGTTGGGAGTTCTTTGCAAGATCGAAATTACTGCCTGTCCTCAAAACCTCCATACACAAGGGCCACGCTGAAATGTAAATTTACTGTAATTGCAACGTGACAATCCGACGCCCTAAAAACACACACTGCTCCATTATTCCTGCATGATAGTTATCTTTCTGCTTTAGGGAGGGGAGAGGAAGAACACCTATCAAATTACACAGACGTGAAATGACTTCCAAGTAAAAGTCCCAGTTTAAGACCGGCTACAAGTTTATTAAGTGTATTAATGATTTGCCACCTCCGCATATTATAAGTGCACACAGGCAGGATTTCAGCGCTGCTTGCTCAGAGTGATAGTTCCATCAGAGGCAACTAAACAGGACTCTTAAGACCCCAGGGTTTGAGGTCAATAATTGTCCCGGACAGTGGTGGGT
Source organism: Thamnophis elegans (assembly GCF_009769535.1). Classification (NCBI taxonomy): domain Eukaryota; kingdom Metazoa; phylum Chordata; class Lepidosauria; order Squamata; family Natricidae; genus Thamnophis; species Thamnophis elegans. The sequence goes on from NC_045548.1 coordinate 4,677,728, forward strand.
TTCAAAATTTTTTAGAACCTCTTCTGTAGGTGTGGCCTGCTTTGTAGGAGTGGCTTGCCAGCCATGTGACTGGGAGGGTGTGGCCAACTTGTAAAATGTGGCGAAACTCACTTAACATGCTGTTGCTTAGTAACCAAAATGTTGCCTCAGAAACTCTGGCATTTGAAGCACACAAGTCTTAAAGCTGTCAAGTTACAAGACCCTTGCACCCCTAACCCTTTAGAAAAAAACCCAGGGGTGTTCAAACTTGACAGCTTTAAGACTTGTGGACTTCAACTCCCAGAATTCCTCCTCTCGCTCTTCATTTTGATGATGTGTGGACGGGCGGGGGAGGGAGCTGGAACCGGTTCTAAACGGCACCGTAGATTTGTGGAACCTCTTCTGGGAGTTGAAGTCCACAAGTCTTAAAGCTGTCAAGCTTGAGCACCCCTGGGGTTTTTCCCCTAAAGGGTTAGGGGTGCAAGGATCTTGTAACTTGACAGCTTTAAGATTTGAGTGCTTCAAATGCCAGAGTTTCTGAGCCAACATTTTGGTTGCCAAGCAAGAGCGTTGTTAAGTGAGTTTCACCACATTTTAAAAGTTGTCCATGTCCACCCAGTCATATGGCCAGCAAGCCACTCCCACAAAACAAGCCACACCTACAGAAGAGGTTCTAAAAAAATTGAAACCCACCACTGCTCTGGGAGGGTGAAAACTGCTTCCTCCGGGCTCCAGAGGCCCTCAGGAGGCCGGAAACACAGAGTTGTATTGGAGAACACACAAACCAGCATACAGAGACACTGCAGTTTAAATAGGCTTTTACTTTCATGGAAATAGAGGTATGAGAGTCCATCAAACAGTCCAAGTCATACATGGATAAGACAGTCAGTCATCAATGTCTTTCAGTTAAGGGATAATCCAAATAACATAGTCCATAAACATACAAACAGTCCGGTACTCAAAGTTTGCTAGCAGTTGCAAAACTTACAACAGCTCATGGCACTTTCTAACAGCCAGCTTCCAAAAACACTCAGATCAGATCAGCGCAGCATCTAACAAACAGAGAGCTAACAGTCATTCTGGCTCCCTCTTGTGGCCGATTGAGGAAAGCAGCAACCAATCACATTTTACAGTATGATTTACAGAAACAGGTACAGCATTGTTACATGATTTATATATTGCCAACCCAACTGTCAGATTAATATTCCTAACAGTGACCTAAGATGGGCAGCCATGTAAAACTTTCAATAATTCAAATAAATATATGCCACAGAGGACCCTGCCAACACACTTGGCTCATAAGCAAAACAAGTCCCAGATGGGGCTACGAGGCATTTAACTGTCATCTTGTGAGGCTCCCCCTATTTTGTGACCTTGTTCTCAAAGGGCTTGACAAACTCTTCCCAGAAGCCAGCAGGAGAAATTTCCTGTGACCCAGAACCCTTAAGTCAATGTTTCTCAACCTTGGCCACTTGAAGATGCCTGGACTTCAACTCCCAGAATTCCCCAGCCAGCGAATGCTGGCTGGGGAATTCTGGGAGTTGAAGTCCAGGCATCTTCAAGTGGCCAAGGTTGAGAAACACTGCCTTAAGTGGATAAGTCAGTCTGCATTCAATCCAGGGAGCGAACTATAGCGTGGTATTTAAGAGATCAAGTTGCACACTGGTTCAAAACGCTGCCAAGCCATATATATTTGCTGCTGGTTGACCTTGGATAAATCTCTGGATCTTAGAGAGGCATCTCAACTGTACTCAAGGTGAGGCGAGGAATATAAATGGTCTATCTCAAGTAAGTGAATGAATAAGCTACTGGTATCCTATGAATCAGTTTTGACTCCTGCCATCTGCCTAGATTAAGTTCTGCAGTTTTCTTGGCAGGTTTTTTGGGAAGTGGCTCGCTACTGTCTCCTTCCCAGAGCTGAAAAAATGACTGGCTCAAGGTCACAATCCTCCCATTTCTAGCCTGATGTCTTAATCACTAACCCCAAACTCATGGTATTCGTATGCATGATGTCTTCCGGGTGCGATTCAAGCAGGGGTGGGTTTCAACTGGTTCGCGGCTGTCCCTGCGAACCGGTTGGTCAGCGAACCCGGAAGTAAGTAACTTCCGGGAACGGCGAAGGGCCCACCCGCCAACCCGCGTTCCTTACCCTGTTTTGACGAGTTCTGCGCTTCCACGCATGCGCAGGACGCATACAGCGCCTGCGCGATCCTCCAGGAGCAGCTGGAGCATCGCACAGATGCTAGTATGCATGCGTGCGCTGCGCGCATGCACGAGGACACCGCCGGCCCCGTTCCAACCGAACTGGTTGGAACGGGGCAAGAAACCCACCCCTGGATTCAAGGTACTAATTATGACCTTTAAGCGCTCCATGGCTTAGGCCCAGGGTACCTGCGAGACCACCTACTGCCACCGGTAGCCTCCCACCGTCCAGTGCGATCCCACAGAGTTGACCTCCTCAGGGTGCCGTCGGCCAGACAGTGTCGGCTAGCGACCCCCAGGGGGAGAGCCTTCTCTGTGGGAGCCCCTTCCCTCTGGAATGAGCTGCCCCCGGAGCTTCGTATAATCCCCGACCTCCGGTCCTTCCGACACGCCCTAAAAAGTCGGCTTTTCCAGCAAGCCGGCCTGGCCTGAACAAAACAAAATAAATTATTGGTCATTGTTAATTTTAATTGAATTTTTTAAAAATGTTATTGTTAATCTTAATTGGGTTTGTTTTTTTGGATACTCTAATTTTTTTAAACTTTTGTAACATGTGTCTTTTTAAATGTTGTACGCTGCCCTGAGTCCTTGGGAGAAGGGCGGCATATAAATCCAATAAACAACAACAACAACATGTGCCTGTGTATGTATATATGTTTCTAGGAAACATTATTTAGTTCCATTATGCTCAATGAAGCTCTGTTCATCTATCACAGATATGCTTACTTTACTCAAAGCTACAACAGCACAGAAATAAAGTGACTTACGACTCTTTTTCCGTTATGACCTTTGCAGCATTCCCCATGATCATGTGATCAAAATTTAGATGCTTGGCAACTGGTTCACACTTATGACGGTTGCTGAGTCCTGAGGTCACGTGATCCCCTTTTGCAACCTTCTGGCAAAGCAAACTTAGCAATAGCAATAGCAGTTAGACTTATATACCGCTTCATAGGGCTTTCAGCCCTCTCTAAGCGGTTTACAGAGTCAGCATATCGCCCCCAACAATCCGGGTCCTCATTTCACCCACCTCGGAAGGATGGAAGGCTGAGTCAACCTTGAGCCGGTGAGTTTTGAACCGATGAACTGCAGATAACAGTCAGCTGAAGTGGCCTGCAGTACTGCACCCTAACCACTGCGCCACCCTCGGCTCTTTAAAACTTAAATGGGGAAGCCGGATTCACTTAACAGCCAACTTGCCAACTGCAGTGATTCACTTAACAACTGTGGGAAGAAAGGTCGTAAAATGGGGCAAAACTCACTCAACAACATCCCACTTAGCAACAGACATTTTGGGCTCGATTGTGGTCATAAGTTGGGCTTTCAGTACTAGCCTCAGCATTTCTTATTTCTATTACTACAATAGCAAGATGTTGTTTTAAGTGCTGTGAAGTCGGAGAAATGAAATATTGTAAGTATTCCTACAGTGTTGTATGTATTCTGATCCTTTGGCCCCCTGTGTGAGTGAAATTCAGGCTAAACACAGTGGGAATCACAGTCACTTGATTGAACAGCAGAGAATAAAGGGTCACTGTTACAAAAAAAGAGATAAATCTGTATTTTGTCCTGAAATCAATATAGTAGTCACGGAATGCATTTTCTTAACTATAATATCAGCGTGCTAAGAAAATGTAATTTCCCCGGATCCTTCTTAACAAATGGGTAGTAAAGGGATCATTCTCAAAGCATCAATATGAAATTTGGGAAAACTGCCCCATTGTATACAAACATCTAAGAGCTTGCCTTGAGCAAAAATTACTTAAATTGGCATCTCATGTTAAATTGGGTCATTTAAAAAAAAAAAGTCATGGACAAGAACTGAGGGATTCTGTTAACCCCTACATTTCTACAATCTAAGCTGTGATGCTGTGTTCGTGGAACCAAAGCACATCCCTCATACATGACAGGGAAAAAAAATGGCTATCTTCAGGGGTGGGTTGCTAATCCCGTTCCAACCGGTTCAGTTGGAACGGGGCCGGCGGCATCCTCATGCACGTGCGCAGTTCACACATGCGTCTTAGCACCTGCGCGATGCTCCAGCTGCTCGCGGAGACTCGCGCAGGCGCTGTATGTGCCATGCTCCTGCGTGGAAGCGCAGAAGCCTTCAAAGACCGGTAAGGAGCGCGGGCGGGCGGGTGGGCCCTTCGCCATTCCCGGAAGTTACTTACTTCCGGGTTCGCTGACCAACCGGTTCGCGGGGACCGCCGCGAACCGGTTGAAACCCACCCCTGGCTATCTTGGGGAAACCCAGGATTTGCAAAAGAACAAATAATTTTCAGAAGATGAATCTGGTGGGGAAAAAATCTCCACACTAAATCAGGTCCAGAATGCTCACCGAGAAGCAGAAAATCGTCACAAAGCAATGCCGCAGGGTTTCAGGATTTGGGATATTCAGAAACTCTATGTACCCTTCCTCATACAGAGATGTTGACCCCCATCAATTCTGCAATGCCTTCACAAATGCAGGAAATCCACTACACGTCTCTTAAATATTACAAAGCGGTTTCCAAGCTTACTTTCTTTGATAGGAAATCCATCATGGCAATTGCTGGTTTTTTTTTAACTGTGTTGTATATCTTATTACCGTGTTTCCCCAAAAATAAGACAGGGTCTTTTTTTTTTCTTTTGGTCCCCGAAATAAGCACTTGGCCTTGTTTTTGGGGAGGTATAATTATTTTTGAGGTGCAGGAAGTAGCGAGTGTGGTCACCTCATGGCTGCTGCTGTGTTTCAATATTTTCAGGGAGGGATTATTTTAGTGCATGCGCTCAAAAGCCCGATTGGGCTTATTATCTGGGGAGGTCTTATTTTCGGGGAAACAGGGTAGTTTTACTCTGTTAAAATATTTCAGGTCTTGCATTGTTCATATGAGAATATGAAGAAAGCATCTAGGTCAAACCCAGGGCTGTGGGCCAGATCCAGCCTGTGGCGCTACCCTGGAAACAATGAAGGACCAGCTTGCACCACTTCTGTTAGTGAAAATGGCCCCCCGAGCTCTGTTTTCGGCTGCCATGCCCCCGACAACCGTCTGCCAGTGAAAACAGAGCTCCATTTTCATTGGCAGAGGGTTGCAGAAGGCCATGGAAGTCGAAAACAGAACTCAGGAGCCCATTTTTGGTGGCCGAGCACTCGGGCCACTATAGGTGCCTCCAACAAGAGTGATGTCGTGCTGGTCACCCCTACCCTGGCCATACCCATCCTGGGCCTCCAAGATCAAACCCAACCCTCAATGAAATTGAGTTTGTCAGCCCTGATCTAGGTGAAGCTCACATTGCTCCAGAAGATCACAGATCATCTCACAGAGTCCTCTACAACCAGGGTTTCTTAATCTTGTTGAACCCGCAGGATCCCCCAGGAACCCCCAGGATCCTTTGAGAATCTGATGAAACACCAAAACCCTTCTCAGAAATATGTATTTAAATACATAAAATAAAATGGTGATTCTCTTCCATCCAAGTTCAGGAACCACCAGAAATGTATCATAGTTTAGAATCGCGACTCTACAACAAGGACAGGATAAGATGCAACAGCATCAAGATGACATTTGGGAGCAAAGTTTGAAATAGACTTACTTCACATGTAAAGTAAATAATGAACAGTATCTTATGAAAATATTTCACATAGGAACTGGAATATGATTAAATCCAGTCTCTAAGTTTATCTAGCTAATCCTGATAATGTACCGTATGTGAAATTGGCTCCCTATAAACAGGAATTTTAGAAAATGTTGGCCCATACAGTTGTAGCTGCTTTAAAAAAATCACACACAGAGAGAGACATGGTAATAATGAAACACGCTAAATAAGACTTTCAAGAAATAAAAAGAGAAGGCTGTGTAAATTTTGCAATGGGAAGAATCACAAAAATGTGCTCTACATAGCAATAGCAATAGCAGTTGGACTTATATACCGCTTCATAGGGCTTTCAGCCCTCTCTAAGCGGTTTACAGAGTCAGCATATTTGCCCCCAACAACAATCCGGGTCCTCATTTTACCCACCTCGGAAGGATGGAAGGCTGAGTCAACCCTGAGCCGGTGAGATTTGAACAGCCGAACTGCAGAACTGCAGTCAGCTGAAGTAGCCTGCAGTGCTGCATTTAACCACTGCGCCACCTCGGCTCCATACACTACACTACATACACTACGACACGAATCCTTTGCATACTTCACTTAATACACTAAGCTATGGATCACGTAGAAATTATGAACAAGCCTGCTTTTCACTGATGGGATAAAAGAAATATTCCTTTACTTATTTATTACCATTACTGGTATGGCTTAAAGGAATTGAAAGATGAAACAAAATGCCACGGGAGATTTAGCAGCAAGCTGGTGTCCTCAGATTCAACAAAAACAACTATATCCTGTAGAGAGAGAGTGTGTGTGTATGAATATGTGTGCGCGCACACACTCACAAATGCATACCAAAGCTTGGGTCTTAGAGGCATGAGCTTTCGTAGAGATACTTTGAGTACAAATAACTTTCAATCTGATTGCAAAAATAGATGCTATCATGAAATTGATCAAATTTCCCATTCAGTGAATTATGTTTATTTCTCTTATATATTGCCTTATCTCTAACAGGTCAAGGCTGTATACACTATTCACACCTGGATAAAACACCATCAAATAGATTTGGGCTGAAGCAACTGATTAGGCCAAAGAACCAGAATTGACTGGCAATGAATCCCTAGTCAAAGTTTAAATCACAGCTACCTAAGTCATTTAGAGTTTAAAAGATTCAAACCAATAATGACTGGCAACCAGAGGTTTTAGCACTGCGGTGATACAATTGATGATCACAGTATCATTCATTAGTTAGCAACAGGAATGTAGTTGCCATATTTTGCTCTAGCTGACTTTTGGTTATTTTTCAGGGTAATGTTTTAGTAATTGAACCAAGTATCAGATCAGATTAATTCAGTATGCATAAAGACCTGCTCATCCCTTCCAGAAAGCTGCTATGAGCTTTGCTTATTTGGAATAGCAACAGCAATAGCAGTTAGACTTATATACCGCTTCATAGAGCTTTCAGCCCTCTCTAAGCGGTTTACAGAGTCAGCATATCGCCCCCACAGTCTGGGTCCTCATTTCACCCACCTCGGAAGGATGGAAGGCTGAGTCAACCTTGAGCCGGTGAGATTAGAACTGCTGAACTGCAGATAACAGTCAGCCTGAAGTGGCCTGCAGTACTGCACCCTAACCACTGCGCCACCTCGGCTCTTGGAAGCTAGTGCTATGAATGAACTGGTCACTCTTTGGCACAACTATCATCTTAAATATTCACGGAAACAGGAGAATCAATAAAAAATAATCTTTCAGGGATCAACAACAGCCCCAAAATTGTCTCACAAATCACTTCCTATGTCCTCACAATGCCAATGCCACGAGGAAAGTGATACGCACCACATCAAATCTCTGGGAAAGGAAAAGCCATTAAATTAAACCCTGAATGAACGTTAATTTGGAAATTTAGGAAACTCATGAGAACATGTCAAGATGTACGGTGGTGGCCTTACATATCACACCAAGATACGTATAATGTGATTTGTCTGATTCCAGCTGAGCTTATTGTGTCTGGTTGATGCTTCTGCTTTAGCACTGTGAACTCAACCAATTATGGATTTCTCCAAACATTATGGTTAAATCTTGTATGAAACAAGATAATTGGGAGTAGGTTCACATATTGCACTAAGTCATGGTTTCCTAAACAATGAATTTCGCAATAAAACACATCAATGTCTATAATTTTCCCCCTAAATCCCATTTAGAGCAACAGGTTTTATTTTAATACCACAAGCAGATGACCTCCAACACCCAACATCCCCAACCAATACACTCAATAACTGTGCCTGTTAGCTACAATAAAATTCAAGCAACCTGGAAATTGAGAACGTGACTTATAAGAATTATATCCTTGGTCCATTAGATATTTGAGTTCAAAAAATGGAGGAATAAGAGGTTAACATTTTGTAATTAAGTAGTTTTACTTCATTCTCAAATACATAACAATAGAGAAAACATCTAATCAATGACTCTACCACTAATGCAGTTTTCTCTCCTAACTGGACACCCAGAACCATCAATGCCCAATAAACATTGTGGTGCTATTTGGAAATCAGATGATACTTTTATAGCCACCGTAAAGCCAATTGGAGGTTTAGAGATCCAATCATCTAAATTAATTCAGATAGATAAATCTAGAACAAAGAGATTTACTGATGCCCAACGTTACAAGCTCTGGATTATGACCAGAGTCAAGAGCTCAACCCAGATCTGTGATTAAATACACTCACTGGCAGCTCTGAATTATGCCATCAGCTATTACTACAGCATTTGTTTGAGTTGTATAAAAGACTCCTGATCCTGTATTATCTGCTTCAAATTCTAATTGCTAAAACTGACAGCTGAATCTGATAATGGGCCCAATGTCAAAATTCATCCCTAGCAGAAAGCAGGAATAACAGGATGGCTTCACACAATGCCAAGGCCATGTTTAATCATGATTTGCCGAATAACCACGACAGTTAAATTTTTCCATCTCACCACCATCAATCTAGGAGTAAGGTGTAACAAAGGTATATCCTAGATCAGTCAAGAAGGCTTTTCACAAACATATTCCCCACAGAGGAACCATCCAAGTTACAAATTGTATTACACCGCTATCAATGCCTAGGTGGGATGGGTGTATCTATAAACCAGAGGTGGGTTCCTACCAGTTTGCACCTATTCGGTAGAACCGGTTCGTCAAATCTACCGAACCAGTTAGAAGAGGTTCCACCAGTGGACCCGGAAAGCAGGCCACACCTACAGAAGAGCTTCCAAAATTGTTTGAAATCCACCACTGGTCCTTGGATATGATTATTCTACACTTTCATGCTCCTATTTATAAAACTCAGTGCCTCTGTGAAAGGTAAGGATGACTACTGCGTTTGTGGTGCAATCAGAACATTGCGTGTGTTGAAGTTGTTTTAACGCAAACCAAAGATGCCTTTTAAAAAACAAGTTGACATCATATTCTTATGCATGCCAGTGCTGTGTGTGAGGTAATTTAAGGTGGTTCTGACAAGTGTCGTCGGCATCTTCATATCCGGTTACGTGGACAGCAAGCCACTCCCATCTGGTCACATGGGCAGCAAGCCACTCCCACAAAGGAGGCCACACCCACAGAGTAGGTTCGAACAATTTTTGAAAGCCACCACTGCTATAAACATATTGGTAAATGTTGCAACAGGCATCCCACTGCTGTAAGATTGCAATACTCATTATCCA